>NC_081184.1:20012569-20312569 GCF_029867415.1 Vicia villosa | reverse complement strand
TGAGGCTGGGGCAATTACTTCAACACTTCATCAGAAACTGAAGTTCATAAAAGATGACAAATTGGTAACCGTATGTGGAGAACGAGCTCTGATCGTCAGCAACCTGTCATCATTTTCCGACATAGAACCAAAAGAAGTTGTTGGAACTAAATTCCAAGCACTTTCCTTAGACAAAGGAAAGGAGAAAGCAGCGTCTATCTCTTCATACAAAGATGCAATCCAAGTTGTAAAGGATGGTACTACCAGTGGTTGGGGGCACATTAATATTCCTACCAACAACAAGAACAGAACGGGAATTGGATTCTTTCCAACATCATCAAAAGCTATTCCAGGAATTGAGGTAGTTCTCCCAATTCAAGAAACTTTCTGCAGTGGAGGTTTTCTTCAACCTGTTCAACAAACAGTCAATACCATCGGTACGGAAAACACCGATGAAGAGGAATGGTTATCCTATCTTAACAAAGCAGGATACATCTCCCTACCAGAGTCTGATTCACCTTGATGTTATCCGACTAAAGGATCTGAAAGTAAGACTCAACCAAGCAGTGATGAAGTTACTGACAGCTTCACCACCAGAAGTCATGGTTCATCAGAAGAAGTTCCTCCTATCCCCGAAGAGACTTGGGATACATTAGGAGAACCAAGCGGAAAATTTGACTACATGGTGAAATACTCCGCTCCTGAAAGTTCAAGAATCTCTCTTGAAGATATTGTTCCAACTGGATGGAACAGTGATTTTGAGTACCTCTCTCAGCCAAAAGAGATGTATAACCCTTGCTATTCATCATCAGCATCTGGTGAAATCATCATTGAGGATTATATCCCCAAGTCACCTTCCGAGGCTACAGATCTAGAGTTCACATATCTAGTCAATGCCATCTTGGGAGAAGAGCAAGACCAAAATACAGAAGAGGATGATCTCGAAAGTGTCTCCGACAACGAGTCTCTCCATTCAGAAGATTGGAAGTTTCCTCAAAAGAAAAACCGACATACTCCACTTGGAAATGGGTATGCTCACACCGCTCAGTCTGTTGTAGTAGAAGAAGATCGTCTGAGTGTTGCAAAGACAGTGGTTGGTAAATCAAGACCTACCACAGGCCAGCTTAAGCATAAGGTTCCAGATTACTTAGTGCACAATGGGGTTCGCCACTATTGGACAGCTGTTGAAGTTACAACTGTTGTTCGCACTCCTAAGTAGGAACTTTCACCGTTATTTTGTCCTCTCACCATAGCCCAGGGTGAAGAGATGTTTCATAGGGCTTTGCATTTTACTATTTCCTAGGAAAATGTCCCTCTTTGCTTCGCCCAAAGCAATAGAGTTTTGTTTTATAGGGTCTTTGTTTCAAGAAATGACTGTTAATAAATAAAAATGTCATTCTGTTCCTTCGTTTAGTTTTTCCTTTTCCCTTTTTCGGAAATTGGTAATCCTAAAAAACACCCTTAAAAAAAAAATCAAATATTCCATTAACTGCATACACCGAGTCTTCCCTCGTTGTCTAAATAAAACTTATCACACATATGCAGATTAATCATAAAATACCCCGTTGAAACGTGCGATCGTATGACTTCTCCAAGCTTTGAGTTTCCTGTATTCGAGGCAGAGGAAGAAGAAGACGAAGAAATATCAAAGGAGATTTCACGATTACTTCAAAAAAAGGAAGAGGCCATTCAACCATACAATGAGCCTCTAGAGATCATTAACCTTGGTTCCGATGGAAACAGAAAAGAGGTTAAGATTGGAGCTTCGCTCAGTTCAGAGATCAGAGAGAGTTTGATACAGCTGCTCAAAGAATTCTCAGATGTCTTCGCTTGGTCTTATCAAGATATGTCAGGGTTGGATACCAGTATAGTGGAGCATCACTTGCCATTAAAAGCAGAATGCCCTCCAGTCAAGCAAAAATTGAGAAGAACTCATCCGGAGATGGCCATGAAAATCAAAGAGGAAGTTCAAAAGCAGATCAACGCAGGTTTCCTCGTCACTTCAGAATACCCTCAGTGGTTAGCTAACATTGTTCCCGTTCCTAAGAAAGACGGAAAAGTCCGCATGTGCGTCGACTACAGAGATTTGAACAAAGCTAGCCCTAAGGATGATTTTCCTTTACCACATATTGATATGTTGGTAGACAGTACAGCAAAATCCAAAGTTTTCTCATTCATGGACGGATTTTCAGGATACAACCAAATCAAAATGGCACCTGAAGACATGGAAAAAACAGCTTTCATCACCCCCTGGGGCACGTTCTGTTATCGTGTTATGCCTTTTGGACTAAAGAACGCAGGGGCAACTTATCAAAGAGCCATGACTACGCTTTTCCACGACATGATGCATAAAGAAGTGGAAGTCTATGTGGACGACATGATTGCCAAATCAGAAAATGAAGAAGATCACATACAGAATCTGACAAAGTTATTTCAACGCTTACGGAAGTTTCAGCTTCGCCTGAACCCCAACAAGTGCACCTTTGGTGTCTACTCAGGAAAACTCCTTGGTTTCATTGTCAGCAAACGAGGAATTGAAGTAGATCCAGACAAAGTCAAGGCAATTCAAGAAATGCCTTCACCCAGAACCGAGAAACAAGTTAGAGGGTTTCTTGGACGTCTGAATTACATCTCGAGATTCATATATCTCATGACTGCAACTTGCGCTCCTATTTTCAAACTTCTACGGAAAAATCAAAGTTGCGTCTGGACAGACGATTGTCAGAAAGCGTTCGACAGCATTAAGGAATATCTGCTCGAACCACCCATCTTGTCTCCTCCAGTAGAAGGAAGACCTTTGATAATGTACTTAACCGTCTTAGAAGATTCCATGGGTTGTGTCCTTGGACAGCAAGACGAGACGAGAAGAAAAGAGCATGCCATTTACTACCTGAGCAAGAAGTTCACTGACTGTGAATCTCGCTACTCCATGCTCGAGAAGACGTGTTGTGCTTTGGCCTGGGCTGCCAAGCGTCTCCGCCAGTACATGATTCGACATACTACTTGTTTGATCTCTCATATGGATCCAATCAAGTACATCTTTGAGAAGCCTGCTTTAACCGGGAGAATTGCCCGTTGGCAGATGTTGTTATCAGAATATGACATTGAGTATCACGCACAGAAAGCCGTGAAAGGAAGCATTCTAGCTGAGCACCTGGCTCACCATCCACTCAATGGTCATGAATCAACCAGTTTTGACTTTCCGGACGAGGACGTCATGTACCTCAAGATGAAAGATTACGACGAGCCACTACCAGACGAAGGACCTGAGATAGGATCCCAGTGGGGCTTAATCTTTGACGGAGCTGTCAATGCTTATGGACAAGGAATTGGGGCAATCATTGTTACACCTCAGGGTACCCATATTCCATTTACTGCCAGATTAACTTTCAAGTGTACAAACAATGAGGCCGAATATGAAGCTTGCATCATGGGTCTCGAAGAAGCCATGGATCTAAGAATCAAACACTTGGATGTATACGGAGATTCTGCTTTGGTCATCAATCAAATCAAAGGAGAATGGGAAACGCGCCAACCAGGGCTGATTCCTTACAAAGACTACGCGAGAAGATTGTTACCATTCTTCGACAGGGTAGATTTTCATCACATTCCTCGTGAAGAAAATAACTTGGCTGATGCATTAGCCACACTCTCTTCCATGATTAGGATAAATCATTGGAATGACATTCCTCAGATCGATGTTATGCGCCTGGACAGGCCCCCTCATGTTTTCACAGTAGAAACAATCATCGACGACAAACCGTGGTATCACGACATCAAGAACTTTCTTCAAAAGCAAGAGTACCCTCTTGGGGCATCAAAGAAAGATAGAAAGACTTTGAGAAGGTTAGCTTGTAGATTCTTCCTGAATGAAGATGTTCTGTACAAGAGAAACTTCGACATGGTTCTGCTCAGATGCGTTGACAGAAAAGAAGCAGAAATACTCATGAGAGAAATACATGAAGGTTCCTTTGGTACTCACACCAATGGACACACCATGACAAGGAAAATACTGAGAGCAGGATATTATTGGCTGACAATGGAGTCAGATTGCTACCAGTACGCAAAGAGGTGTCACAAATGTCAGATCTACGCCGATAGAATTCATGTGCCACCATCTCTTCTCAACATACTCTCTTCCCCTTGGCCTTTCTCCATGTGGGGAATCGACATGATTGGAATGATCGAGCCAAAAGCGTCCAACGGACATCGCTTCATCTTGGTAGCTATAGACTATTTCACCAAATGGGTTGAAGCAGCTTCATATGCAAACGTTACAAGACAAGTTGTTGTCAGGTTTATCAAGAATCACATCATCTGTCGCTACGGCATTCCTAGCAAGATAATCACTGACAATGGGTCAAATTTGAATAACAAAATGATGAAGGAGCTTTGTGAAGAATTCAAGATTGAACATCACAACTCATCTCCTTACAGACCGAAGATGAATGGAGCTGTAGAAGCAGCTAACAAAAACATCAAGAAAATCATTCAGAAGATGGTCATTACTTACAAAGATTGGCATGAAATGCTCCCGTATGCTCTTCACGGTTACCGTACATCAGTACGTACTTCGACTGGAGCAACTCCTTTCTCCCTTGTATATGGCATGGAGGCAGTCCTACCTATAGAGGTTGAAATCCCATCAATGAGAGTCTTGATGGAGGCAAAATTAACAGAAGCCGAGTGGTGTCAAAGCAGATTCGATGAGTTGAACTTAATCGAAGAAAAGCGCATGACAGCTTTATGCCGCGGACAGCTATATCAACAAAGAATGAAGAAAGCTTTCGACAAAAAGGTTCGACCTCGCACAATCAAAGAAGGCGACCTTGTACTCAAAAAGATTCAATCTTTTCTCACAGATTCGAGAGGGAAATGGACTCCCAATTATGACGGCCCCTACGTGGTCAAGAGAGCTTTCTCAGGAGGAGCCTTAATACTCACGACTATGGATGGAGAAGAATTCACCCGTCCTGTGAACGTCGACGCAGTCAAGAAATACTTCACCTAAATAATTAAAAGAACAGCTCGCTAAGTTGAAAACTCGCAAAGAGCGGCTTAGGCAAAAAAGAGCGTCTCGGTGAATCGAAAACCCGAAAGGGCGATTCAGGCAAAAGTTAGAGACATAAAAAAAAATAATAATATAATAATCAATCCCGGTAGACTTAAAACCCGAAAGGGGTAGTTTACGCAAAAATTAGGGATATATGGCAAGTAACTGTGTTCAGGACAAACTTGATCATTCAAAATCCATAGCGGAGTATTCATCAGCAGTAGGTCATCTTCTACGAAGCATGAATACAGTGCAACTCGGAGTGGAAGGGAAAGATAACGGTCGTCACGTTTCATCGCAGCCCTTTTCCCGAAAAATTACCAATTTCCAACTTTGTAAATACTCCATGGAATCAAGCACTTGGCTGATTACCATTCCATATATAATAATTTGAGCCTTGTGCTTTTTCCTTTGCAATCTAGTCTTATTCAGTTTCTTGAAATGCATTTTAAATTTAAACAATCATTTTCTTGAAACAATTGTTTTCATAAAATAAAATGAATTTACTTGCAAAAAAAAATAGAGGTGAAATTTTCTTTCTGAGGTTTACAAACAGTAGGAAGAATGCAAACAGTTGCTCCGAGAATGGTTGAGACTCCGGGAATCAAGATTTCCCCATGAGGTCGCTTTGCGAACATCTCCCGATGACGGATTTTTACTTCAATTCATATTACTCACTTCGGACAGCGGACAACTGATAACCAGGTATTCCCGGCAGAGTTCGAACTGCAAGAAGAGGACATCTTCTGATCAACAAGAATTCAAGTCGTATCACAGGATTTTACATCTGCAACAATTCTATTCACATTCACTTTACATTTTATAATTGTCATAATATTCATGCATACATTACATCATAACTGCATAGTCGAGTCAGGCTTTGATCATGTGAATGCCCGATTCATGGGGGCATGAACTCAAGTTTCCCCTGCAAGTTCCGGAGAAACTTTTTCCTTCGAGACCACAGTTCATACACAAGGATCTCTCCAAGCAAGTCAACAGATGGTAGTCTCCCTCAAAGAGATAGTTTGTTCACTTTTGGAATTCCCCAACTGAGAATCTCCTGCAGAGCGACGCTCGACAATCTTCTTCAGATAAGATAGTCTGTTTCGCATTTTTGGAATTCCCTACAGGGTCGATAAGCGGTTCTCTTCTCTAAGAAATATGGATTCCTCGACATAATTGACAAGTGGCAGTTTTTCCTCCTGAAAAACAGTTTGGTATTTCCCCAGCAAGGTCAAGAGATGCCACTTTTTCGTCAAAAAAAATAATTCAGAATCTCCCAGCAGATCAACAAGTGATCCCCCAGCAGAATCAGTGAATGGTAGTCTTCGTCCAGAAGATAGTTCATGATCCCCAGCGGAGTCAACAAATGGTAGTCTTTCCCCAAGGAAAGACAGTTTGTCTGTTAAACATTCAAGAGGATAATAAATATTGGTTTTCACCCCGAAAACAGTTCGTCCGCCTTCAAACAAAGTCATTAGCCCCTCAAAAGAGCGCGGGCCCATATGACAATCTTTCAAAGATGCCAAGTCAAAAGGGAAGATGGTGAAGTTTCTTTATTTACCGTCAAATGGTATCTTACCTCCAAGTGCTGGTAAGAAGTTTGATGAGGAAACAAACCTTTGAAGTTTATTTATTTACCGTCAAATGGTATCTTACCTCCAAGTGCTGGTAAGAAGTTTGATGAGGAAACAAACCCTTGAAGTTTCTTTATTTACCATCAAATGGTATCTTACCTCCAAGTGCTGGTAAGAAGTTTGATGAGGAAACAAACCCTTAAAGTTTCTTTATTTACCATCAAATGGTGTCTTACCTCCAAGTGTTGGTAAGAAGTTTGATGAGGAAACAAACCTTTGAAGTTTCTTTATTTACCGTCAAATGGTATCTTACCTCCAAGTGCTGGTAAGAAGTTTGATGAGGAAACAAACCTTTTGAAGTTTCTTTATTTACCGTCAAATGGTATCTTACCTCCAAGTGCTGGTAAGAAGTTTGATGAGGAAACAAACCTTTTGAAGTTTCTTTATTTACCGTCAAATGGTATCTTACTTCCAAGTGCTGGTAAGAAGTTTGATGAGGAAACAAACCTTTTGAAGTTTCTTTATTTACCATCAAATGGTATCTTACCTCCAAGTGCTGGTAAGAAGTTTGATGAGGAAACAAACCTTTGAAGTTTCTTTATTACCGTCAAATGGTATCTCATCTCCAAGTGCTGATGAGAAGTTTGATGAGGAAACAAATCTTTGGAAATTTTCTCTTTATCTGAGATATTGTCCAAACGTAACTAAGACCAGTTTCGAGATATGGACATCCGAAACAAAGGGGAGGTTGTTTACCTTTTTCTAAGTATCAACACTTAGTTAAAGAAGATGGATTGCGCATCCTACACTGCCATCCATTCGCCAGAGACCACATCAAGTATTTCTACAGGAGTTTGTCTCCTCATCCCCGCCGAGTGCGACAACGGGATCAAAGTCATGCAAAGATTTTATCAATTACAACATCTCAGGAGCGCCCAAAATTCGGGCATTCCTCGATATTTAAGTCTCTTTTACGCAGGAGAGATCGAGATATCAATCTCTCTCCCTCCAGATAAAAGAAACTTAAATAGGGGCATCTGTCATACCCTAATTTTTGACCCCCCTGAGATGACATATCTTTAGGATTTTCATCAGGTCAAAGCAAGTACCCATAGCAGTCACTTCTTCATCTGGCATTTAATCGAGGATGCTCAAAAACAAGAAAACTCAGGCAAAGGATCAATTAATAGAAGGATTAGTCTCTAATACAATCATAAGACTCAAGAGCTTCATTATTTCACCTATGATTGATTAGACACCCAGTCATCTGAGTACAGGTTTACTCAGGTCACCAGACTAGGGTTTTTTAGCCTATCAAGGACTAAAATCAGGGATCACCTTTGGGAAACCCTAAAAAGCCCCAGGGGATCATTCAAGGACATCAATCATTTTTAAATAACTCATATGACAAGATCCACTGGACATCACACCTCAATTCAAGGTCTACAGTCATTATTTTCATATGGTCGACAATTAGGGTTTTTGACCTAATTCACCAGGATAGTTGACTTTTAATCAGGGCATGGATCCAAAACTCAAGACATGATTCAAGAACCTCTACTACCTCAATATAATCCATTTACATCACTCATTTGAGGAGAAGATCTTGATTATACACAAAAGTCCAAATTCTCACTTTATCAGGAAAAAGTCAACTGTATGGGTTCACCTTTGACTTTTAAGATTTTTGGTCAAACCATGACTTTCAAGGATCAATATCATCAATATATGGATATTAAAGTCATTTGACCAAAGAAATTCAAAAAGAATCTTCAAGGAGCAAAAAGTCGGGAATAAGGGTTTTTGAGGGCATTGTGGGAACTCAAAATTTCACCTACACAACTCAAAAAACTTCCAACATGAAAGTTGTAGATCTTGCAAAATAAAACAACATCTTACAAAGGAACTTTTTTCAAAAGATCAATCATTTAAGAGTTTTTAAAATTTTGGAGTTTTAGGTCATAAACACTTAGAAATTTTTCTAAGTGTTTTAACCTAGTTTTCTTCCAACTTTGGCCTCATTTTTCACAAATTTGCCAAAATATTTTGAAGAAACTCCAAACTAATGATTTGAAGTAGATGTTTAGGGCTTTCCAAATTGTGTTCAACCTTCTCCAAATTCATTTTGAGCTAAGAGTTATGCTTGTTCAAAGTTGGCCTCATGAAGTGAAATTATAGGTCATGCATCATTTTGGAACTTTGAAATTTTGTGCACATGACCTCAAATATGGATGCTACACGACCCATAACACATCTGAAAACATACCATGCATTCATTTTCACCATGCCATGATAATTGAAGAAGATTCCTAAAACAAGAACATGTGATTATGTAATGATTACATTTGTGAATTTATGGCAAATTGATGAATCACCCAAGGAATCTTCTCACCAACCAATTAGAACTCACTTTGCATCTGAAATTTTCCCCAAGATCAGATAGAATCAATGGATAGGGGAAGCTAGCCCGAAAATGCATCATTGCATTTAGGATCTTTTCAAAATTTCTTCTTGGCTAAGAAACCAAACTTCTTTCATTAAGCCAGCTCACCACAGCCAATTGATCTGCATTCATTGGCCTATAAATAGGAGGGCATACTTCAGTAGAAAAGGACACCAAAGCAACCATATTCCTTGCTTTCTCTTTCTCTTCTCATGCTTATTGTTTTTCAAAGTTCTTTGGCAAGAAGAATCGTTTTCTTCAAACCAGAGCTTATCTTTGGAAAGTAAGCATTCTAACATCTCAAGGGAGGTCATTTGAGGTGATCCAAGCACCTGGATCATTTCTGTAAGTGGAGGAACACCATTGTTGCTCTCACGTTGAAGCTGTTGCAGTTGGAGGTCCATAGTGCAATTCAGAAGGTTTCCAATCGAGCCAAGCATCCAGGCACGTTCCATAGGAGGTAGTGAAGCTGTTCAGATGGCTGCAACTCATCTGTAACTCAAGAATCATCACTCTCCATGTTCACTTGAAGCTCAAATCGAGGGAGGTCCATAGAACAATTCAGAAGGATTGAGGTAACAACAAGCATTCAGTTAGCATCACTGAGTCCCAAGGAAGCTTTTGGGATCATTCATACAAGCCCAGTTGCTCTCTATCATCCTCACGACCTCCATTTTCAGAGGTAAGTTTCTGAACTCCACCTCTTTAATTTAAGCACTCTTTATGATATAGCTCGATTCTATCTTGTTCAGCATCATCAGAGGATTGAAAACCCTCTATCATCATTCATTTATCTTTCAGTATAGCCATTTAATTTGATTTTTAAATTTTAGGGTTCTTCACGATTTCTGGTAAATTAGTTAGATGTAGTTAATATAAATCTATGTTAGTTACATATTTAGAATCGTGAGTGAATTTAGAGCAAGTTTGGTCTTTACATCGTTGCAAATGGTTGAGAGTTGAGAGAGTTCAGATTTTCAAAAAAATTCAAAGCTAGAGGTTGAAGATGACAATGGTGGTGGCGCGCAAAAATTCAAATTCAGGAAAGAGTTTATTTTATTTTGAGTGATAGTTGTCTTATAAACGACTAAAACGTGATAGCCCAGTGGTAAAGAGTGTTTGTGTGTTGCGCGTGCCCAAGGTCTGGGGTTCGAATCCCCCTCGCCCCAGACCTTTTGATTTTATTTCTCTTTTATTGCTTCTATGCACTTGAGTAATGTATGATTTGCAATGGAACCATTCTTTTGTCACTAAGCGCGCGTTGGCTCAGTGGTGTTGTTTTGGGCTGGTAACATAAAGGGCGTGGGTTCAAACCTGGTTGGTGACAAAACCCTATTTTTTACCACTTTTTTCCATTTGATTTCTTCACAACTTCAACTAATTATTTAACCTATCAAATTAATTTATTTTCACTTCATTTTTCACACACTTGTCATTTAATATATCTATTTTGTGAATAACCAAAAAAATCATAAAAATATTATTTATTTCATGTATTTTAATTAGGTTTAAAATAGTATGTTTTTAAGTGTTTTCTTAAATACTTTAAATATATATTGTCATTTTATTTTAACCTATTTATTTTGTGAATAAGCTCATGATAAAACCCTATTTGTTTAGGTCTTAATTAGGCATAGATCTTTATTCTTTACCTTAATTAAGTTGACTTTTGTCAATTTTCAAAGCTATTACCAGTCTCCGATTAAACGGATGATTAAGGTTTTCAAACAACAAAACCTTATACCATTTCAAATCATTTTCAAACTACTTTTGTAACCAGTATTGTAAAGTACTGGGCCTCTAATAGAGTGTAAGTCCCAAACACCTTCTCTTCTTAGCTTGTTTTCAAAACTGTATTTTCAAAATCTCCTTTCTGTTTTCAAAACATTCTTCTGGTATTTGAAGGGCATTATTCCCGGTGAAACTCTTCAGATACCTATGTGACCTATGTCCATCTTCACTTCTTCTGTTTTCAAAAACTATTAACTGTTTATCATATATATATTCAACTGTTATCCATCAATTGCTGGTAAGGCTTTGTACATACTTCTTCAAAGGCCTCCACTCCATCCAGGTTAGGCTTTACAAGCTTTCAATTTACAGTCTTTATTTAAATTACTGTCAAATATAAACTGTGCATATATATATATATTAGTTTAGAACTACGTTTGAGTGTAAACCCTAGGACAGTTAAACTATATATATTATAGGAATATGACCTAGGATTGAGAATGTCTTCCCGGTGAAGGCTCTTTCCTAATTAGAGATCTGTAGTTCAAACCCCCAAGATGAATTATTCCCGGTGAAACATCTTAGCAAAAACCTTAGAATCCAAAAAAATAGGACACATCCACCCAAAGAGGAATTATTCCCGGTGAAACCTCTTACCCATTTGCTTAGAGCCAAAATAAGTTCAAAACTACATAGCTTTCTCTTGTGCTATAACAAGGACCCTCGATGACCCTTGATTAGCCTCCTCTTGGGCTTTGTACAAGGACCCACAGGCTTCTTAAAAGCATTTCCAGCTTCCTCTTGAGCTTGTATACAAGGACCCATCAGGTTTCTTATAAACATAGGAACAGGTCTTTAGTCACCTTTTAACATACCCTGGTGAGTTTCTTCCAATTTAAACCAGACTTTAAACAAGCTAAATTTGTCTCAATTTCACATTGAGTACACCTTTTGGAATGAGAGACATGGACAGTCTCTGTCACCCTTATCTTCATCAATCTTCCTTAGTAGAGTCTAGGATCTATGTGCGCTTATCCTCAAAGTGTCAGCCTTCATCTTGGGCTTTAAACAAGAAGTCTCCAATAGATAAATCATTCCTCCATCTTAACAAAACCCCTGGAAAGGGTTAGCCTCCATACATTCTATCATTTTAACAAAAAAACCCTGGAAAGGGTTAGCCTCCAAAATCACTTCTTCAAAAACCAAAGATTCATTCTCTTAGGAGATAATTTCCCCAAAAAAGAGTCAAAACCCCTGGAAAGGGTCAGCCTCCAAAAACATGATAAAATCAGTCTTTTAACAGACAAATTCACCAGCTGAGTCAAAATCCCTGGAAAGGGTTAGCTTCCAAAGAAAAACAGTCTTTTAATAAATAAACTCCTCAATAGAGTCAAACCAACAAAAACAGTTAGCCCCAACCTTGGGCTTCATACAAGGCACCAAACAATAAAACTCCCCTGTCAAGAGTCAGCCTCAACCTTGGGCATTGTACAAGGCAGATAATAGAGTCTCCCCAGTGAGTTCTTCATCATCCAATAGCCACAACCTTGGGCTTTGTACAAGGCAGATTAAACCATATGTTGTGTAAGATTCCTAACACCTAGGATCTTTTCCCCATAGAGTCATCCACACTCAATTTATTTAAGAGTCAGCCACAACCTTGGGCTTTGTACAAGGCAGAAAATAATGTTTTTCCTAGCTAGAGTTAGCCTCAATTCTGGGCTTTGTACATGTCATACCCCAATTTTTGACCTAAGATACCACCTCATATCATTGCATATGCATCATTTGCATCTCTAACAAATTGCATAGCTTGTGTTTGTTACTTGTGCTCAGCAGGGTTTAATCAAGAGATCACTCATCAGTGCAAGAAACAATCAATTAGGGTTTTGTTCTCCCTTCATCTCAAATGAATCATCTTCATCAAAAATCAACATTTGGTCCTCAGAGATTCATTTCAACAAGCTCAACAGCTTTGAATCGACTGAATTAGGGTTTTGACTGAAGACAGCACACTCCTGACTTTTGCTCAGAATTTGACCTAATGGCTTGGGACATGATATCAAGACCTCAAGTGCATCATTTTGACCTAATCCATTGGCTCATAACATCTCCTACACAAAGATTGATCAGACAAATCCTCAGATTAGGGTTTTGAACTATCAGGGACTAAAATCAGGGATCACATTTGGGAAACCCTAAAAACCCCCAGGAAGTCAATCAAAGGTTTCAATCATCCTCAAATAATCCCTATGACAACATACAATGGAAATTGTATCTCAATTCAAGATCCACAGTCATCAATTTCATCAGGTCGACAATTAGGGTTTTGACCTAATTCACTGAACAACTGACTCTTTTAATCAGGACATGGTGCCACAACTCAAACCATGGCTCAATATCCTCTAATGCTTCAATGTGATCCATTCATACCATTCATTTGATGAGGATAGCCTGTTTCATTGAAAACTCCAGAAACGCGATTCGTCTGAAAAAGTCAACTGTACAAGATCACCATTGACTTTTGGGGAATTTTGGTCAACCATAACTTTTGAAGTTTCAAATCATCAATATATGATATGAGAAGTCATTTGATCAAGAAAAATCAAGAAAATCAATCAAGAATCAAAAAGTCAAAAGTTTGACTTTCATACTTAGAAAATTTTCTAAGTGTTTTTCATGGTTTTTTCCAAACTTTGAAAGGGAATTTCTCAAAATTTCACCTACAAACTGAAAAAAACTTCCAACATGAAAGTTGTAGATTTTGATCCAATAAACAACTTTGACACATATAAATTTTTTCCATAAGATCAACCATTTAAGAGATATGGAGCTTCAAAGTTGGTACTTTTTGAAAACTTCACTTAAAACTTCATTTTTCTCAAAGTTCATGGATCTTTTTCACCCATTTCCTTAAAGAGCTTGAAGAAACTTTCAACTAGGGTTTTGAAGTATGCAACATGAGCTTTCCAAAATGTCAAAGAGCATGAAAAAATATGGAGTGTAGCCATGGTTTTGAATTTTGACATTAAGTGAACTTTTCACTTGGAATTTCAAGTCATTTTGCCAAAGTTATGAACCATTTTGCCTATAATCCAAGTAATGATGCAAAGAGGCAATAATTGAAGATATTTTCTCTGATTTGAGATCAAAATGGAAGAGGATAGGAAGATAGGATTTTAACCATGGTTTGGTCACTTTAACCATCTTGCATTAAATGGTAAGATTCCTTTCTATCTCCAAATGCCAAATCACCAATTCTTGATCAACTTGCAAAAGTCTGAGTTCAGAACTCTTGGCCTATAAATAGAGGTGCAAATCACTCTTCAATTCATACCAAAACCTCACAATTATAGGTTTTCTCTCTTCTTTCTTGAATTGCAAGTTTCTTAAGTTTCAAAGAGGTAAAATGCTCAACCTCTAAACCTTTGAAGTTCTGAGCAAAATGATGCTTCCCACAACTCATAAACATCATTTGAAACTTGTTTGAACCACTCATACACCCCAAAAACACCTCAAGCTCAAAATCACTACCTCACTTCTCAAATATGCATAACCATGGCCTTATCATGCCAAAATCCATTCAAGATCATTTCTGTCCAAACTAACACTTCCAACACCTCATATATATCACATATGAACTATCCAAACACTCACATATGATCTGAAACATCTCCATCTTCAAATTCGATTCATACTTGAAGCAACTGCAGATCGGGTGCCATGGCCATGCTCAGATGAATTCAGCTTGTTCCAGACATCCAGACACCTTCCATAATCATCATAGAAGCTATTCAGATTGATACAAAGCATCTGTAACACCTCCAGATCAAAATCCAATTCTCAGTTTGGCCGTTTTTGAGGTAAGTGCACTTGAACTTCAAACTCTACTCTCCACGCATCATAAATGAAATATGAACATACCATCTCATTTCTGCACACATGAGGATCATTAACCCTCAATCAATTGCATCATAACTTGCACATACACGATTTCATATTGAATCATAGAATTAGGGTTCTTCGTGTTCATCAGAAAATTGATAGCCTTAGAGTGAAAATAAATGCAATTAAAGACCACCATCATGATCCTTATGAAAAAACGAGTGAGTTAGACCCTTCACTTGATCAATTTGGTTCAGTTTTCAGAAAATTCAAATTCAAATTGGGATTGTGTTCTTGGCGCGTTTTTTGGTTCATAAGTTTTGAAATTCAGTTGAGTAATATATTCTACCAAGCGCGTATTACTAACAAGCCACAAGCGTGGCTCAGCTGGTTATTGTTTTGGTTGGTGACCTTAGGGTCACGAGTTCAAGTCCTCTAGGGACCAAACCATTTTTTTTAACACTTGTTTTTCTTCATTTTTTTTTACAACTTTAATTAATTAATTAACACATCAAATTAATTCATTTTTCATTCATTTTTTGTACACTCTTTATTTAACACATATATTTTATGAATATAAAAAAAAATCACAAAAAAAGATTTATTTAATACATTTTTAAATAGGTTTAAAATGACATGTTTTAAGTGTTTTTTAATACTTTAAAATATTGTTTTTCATTTGATTCTTAACCTAATCACTTGTAAATATTTTTTGTGATCAAACCCTAATCACTTAGGTCTTAATTAAGCATTAAAATTTGATTTTTTTTACTTAATTAAGTTGACTTTTGTCAAATTCAAATTGTTTTAAAACAAACGATCATTCTTTTCAAAACAATAAACCATTTCTTTTTGAAACTATTGATTAAATCTTTTTTTAATTGATCAATTGATTTTCAAAACGATGTGGGGCCTCTCGAATATTAGAGAGTATAAGACCCACTCCTTTTTCTTTTTATACAGTCTTTTTGTTCGAAACAAATAAACTTCTTTCAAAACAATACTTTTCAAACAGTTTTTTTTAAACGACGCATCTGTAAATAAAACAATCCACCATGTTTTATAAAATAAAACACGGGCCTCCACGTAGGTATAAGTCCCAAGCCCTTTTGTACATACCCACTCCAGTACATGAAATTAGGTATTTCATTGTACACACACTTTTGTACGTACCTCGATCAATTTGTTTTTTAACTTTGAAATACAAAAACAAAAATGAAGGTTTTCTTTAAATCTTCCCAAAAATACCATGGGCCTCCATGTAGGTATAAGTCCCAAGCCCTTTTGTAAATACCTGTTTACATAGCTTTGAATAAACTCAAGTGGACTTCTCCCCGAGTGTGAGTCCCGAGCCCTGTGTATACAAATGGATCATGCTTACAGGTATATTTCCTTCATAAACTCCATTATATACACACACTTTGTCATATCTATGTGCTTGTTCATACTCGTTCATATTTGTTCATGTACTTGTTCATGTTTGTTCGTACTTGTTCATACTTGTGATTGTGTTATATGCTTATTCAACTTAGTACAACACTAGGTTCCCCATAGCCTCCTATTGGGCTTCGTGCAAAGAATCTCCACTAGTTAGGTTAGGACATAGAGTATGGTTTCCCGGTGAAATCGCTCTAAGAGCTCAAACCAACTATACCATGCCTCCCCTTGGGCTTTGTACAAACGAGTGACCCTCCCATAGCCTCCTCTTGGGCTTACAATGCAAGGACCCTGGATTGTCCCTCCCATAGCCTCCTCTTGGGCTTACAATGCAAGGACCCTCGGATAGCCTCCTCTTGGGCTTCGTACAAGGACCCACGGGCTTCTTATAAGCATCCCCAATATCCAAATCAAATACCCTAGGAGATTAGACATTTTTCATCTCTATGCTAGGAGTATCTCTTCTATATCATCACAAACAATCAATCAATCAATCAAACTTTTTGCCACAAGGCTGGCTAACCAATCAAACTGTTTTACCACCGTACTGAATGATTAATCAAAGTTTTTGTCACAAGGCTGACTTCATTGAAACTTTTGCCACAAGGCTGGCTGATTAATCAAAGTTTTTGTCACAAGGCTGACTTCATTGAAACTTTTGCCACAAGGCTGGTTAAACAAAAACATCTTTATCATTCTAAGCACCCTAAGTGGCATGGCCCCGGGCTTATAATGAAAAGATTTTCAAACAAATCAAACAGATGTATGTGATGATATAGATTAGATACATCTAGCATTTAGACGACATTTGTCTATTTTCCTTTGCTTCCACTAGCATAAGTGGGAACTACGATTGCTCTGACTTTCTCAACATCCCTTTGAGAATACGTAGGCACAAGGTCGATCCTTGGCGAGCAAAACAAAACAATAAAAAACCATTCAAACCTTAGCACCCGTAGACCCCGAGCTACAGATGCTCTGATTCCCTCTAGGGGATATGTATGCAGAGGATCGCGATGATCTTTGCGAGCATAATCAAACAAACACCTTAGGTCCCACCTATTTCACAAGAACCTCTCAATAACATGGAATGAAAAACAAAGCAAAGAAACCTATAGAGTACTATAGATACGTTGGGTGCTAATACCTTCCCTTCGTATAACCAACCCTCTTACCCAAGATCTCTCCCCCCACTTTTAGGTTATTGCAGCTTTTTTCCTTTTCCTACTTTGGAAATAATAAAAAGTTTGGTCGATACAAAAGAAAAATCATTTTTTTGAGCACTCGAGCCCAAAGAAGGCATCAGGTGTCTCATCCCACAAAAAAAAGGAACAAAACGATTTTTCGCCCGCGACAGAAAAATGGCGACTCTGCTGGGGACCATCTTTTTATTGTTTCCAAAGGAAGGGTTAATTCTATTTGCTTTATTTTTCATTTCATTTTTTGTTATATGTGTGGTTCTGGTTCTGTTACTTGCGTGGTTCTGTTACAAGTGATACATTATGGACAAATCCTAACCCGGATTAAGTACACATAAGAAATTAGGTGGAGGGTATAGTCATGTGCAGGCGCACGTGAGAATCCTTCCGCTCAGTGGAGGTTCCTTGTTGGTAATATATGTTTAGCATGTTTCGTAGCGAAGACATTATTACTTTCATTGAACTGTAGAAGCTGAGAGACCGTAGAACCCCAACCCATCCTGGCCTTATTAGGTTGTGGTGCAGAAACTATTCAGGTGAAGACTTGGATTAGTTGTCATGCGGAGAACCACACTCAGACGAGTTTTTCTTGAGAATATTACTGGCTCATGAGTTTAATTGTGGAAGGCCGGTAATATCCGAAAGAAAAATGTAGACTCTGACGTATCAGTAGAACATGTTTTGCAGGTGATTAACTAGAACTATCCCATTTTTGGTTCTCTGACCTCATGCTCGTGACGCTGGACCGTTGAACTTATGCGTTACCATGTATGCGTTACCATGTATGCGTTACCATGTTTGTATACCATGTTTGTAGTACCATGTTACCATGTTTGAACTACCATGTTTGCTTTACCATGTTTGAATATGTGGCATCCATGCATCCATGCATTCATACATTCATTAAAAAACCCATCTTTTTCCATAAAAACATGATTTTTCCAAAAAAAATTTAGAGAATTTTCTTTGCAAACATTATAGGATTAAGTTATGGAAAAAAGGTATACCAAAAAGTACGGTTTCAAAACACCTGATGTAGAAAGACTGATAGAGTTAGCATCTTCTGTACAAGATCCTTCTAATTTTAGGAAAAGGTTTGGAAAGCTTTTGCCTATCCTGAACACTCATGTTGATGAAGGACTTCTCAAAACTCTGGTTCAGTTCTATGATCCCATCTACCATTGTTTTACCTTTCCAGACTACCAGTTGGTACCGACCTTGGAAGAATATGCCAATCTTTTAGGTATTCCTGTGTCTGACAAAATACCCTTCAATGGTTTGGAAGCCATTCCTAAGTCACACGTCATTGCAGCAAGTATCCACATGAAAAAGTCTGAAGTAGAGAGTAATTGGACTACCAAAGGAAACCTCCCGGGTTTAACCTCACACTTCCTGATAAAGAAAGCCTTTGATTTCATCGAAACTGGTAGCATGATAGCTTTTGAAGCTATACTAGCCTTGCTCATCTATGGGTTGGTTTTGTTTCCCAATGTCGACAACTTTGTTGATATCAATGCCATAAAGATCTTTCTGATTGGAAATCCTGTCCCGACTTTGCTTGGTGACATGTATTTCTCTGTCCATCATAGGAATCGCCAAGGCGGTGGAATCATTGTATGTTGTGCACCTTTGTTGTTCAAATGGATTGTTTCACACTTACCTGAGTCTCCTATTTTCACGGAAAACCGAGAAGGTTTGCGTTGGCCTCGAAGACTTATGTCTCTTACTAATAATGATATTCATTGGTATACCTTGGCTCGCTGTGGTACAGAAACCATTGATAGTTGTGGAGAGTTCGCCAACGTACCCCTCATTGGTACACAAGGAGGAATTAACTATAATCCGGTCCTGGCCCGACGACAACTCGGGTATGCAAATTCAGTTAAACCTGTTGGTCCCTCAGTGGAAGGATACTTCTACCGAGAAGGGGATAATCCTAAAAAGTTGAAAGCAAGAATGGTGAGAGCTTGGTACGACGTCCGATGGAAAGAAAAAGGTGAGGAAAGAAATTGCATTGCCATGGACGCCTACACCTGCTGGGTAAAGAAAAGAGCCAAGGAGTTCCAAATGCCTTATGCTTATGAAAAACCCATGTTTCCTGCAGTGTCTCAACGACCCAACATTCCAGCTATGGAGGAATACCAACGCACTTTGGCTAAAATGAGGACAGAAAAAGATGCTTGGGAAGAAAAGTTTCGTAGAACTGAGTTGGAAAATAGAAAGTTGAAGAAAAGAGTGAAAGATCACGAAGAAACTCTCTATTATCAAGATGGATGGCTCATGAGTAAAGATGAGAAGATTCGTCAGAAAGACGCTGCAATCAAGAGGTATATCAAAGAAAGCAAGAAGAATCTGGAAGGCTCGACAAGCAACGCTCCGACTCCTGATGATTGGAAGACTGTTGTTGACAAGCTGAGAGCTGAAAAGGCCGAATTGAAAGCTCACTATGGGAAAGAAATCATGAAGCTCAAGCTGCACAATGCATTTGGTTCTTCGTCTGATGAAGATGTTTAGGATTTGTTTAGATTTTTTATTTATCATTTGCTTTTTTAAGGAGCTACGCTCCAATGTTGTAACATTTCCCATTATTGCAATAAAAAAAATGAATGAATAAAAGATTTGTTTGTGTTCAAATGTTTGCAAGGAAATAATCTTTAAAATATTTGGAAAAATCATAAATTTCTTTTTGCATACATCATTCTGCATATCGAGTCTGTTTTATAGAGTCTCATCTTTTGGATCTTTCTCCATTAGATCGTCAAGCTGTCGCGTCTCAAAGTTTCTCGACCGCGCTCGCAATCAGATCACAGATACAATACTCGTTCAAGCAGAAGAAGAGTAATGGAACACTCTGAACAAGAGAATATTGAGCTTCGTGGTACCGTGACCACTCTTCAGGAAAAGTTGGAAAGTCTCACGACTCTGGTTGACTCCTTGATGGCCGCACAGAATCAGCCGCCGCCACCTAACAGTCAAGCGACAGTAACATCTGAAGTCACTACTCCAGTTTCTACAGTTGCATTCGGTATTCCATCTTTCTCCATGCCAGAAGGTTGGGGCCCGCCTTTCAGCTTTGGTACAGGATTCCGCCATAATTTCTCTGGGGTTCAAACAACTACGACTGAAGCGCCTGCTGCACAAGGTTCGGCTTTTATTCCACATTCAGGGGTAACTTTTTCCCAAATCACTATGGCACTTTCTCAACCCACTATGACAGTTCCGACCCCTACGGTTCACACTGTTCCTTATGATGGCAATGAGATTTATCATGATCAAGGTGATAGCACAAATCAGCGTAATCTTGTGGGAGATCTCCAAGAGCAGTTTAACAAGATGCAGTTGGAAGTTAAAGCTATCCGTGGAAAAGATTTGTTTGGAAAGAATGCCCAGGAGCTATGTTTGGTTCCCAGTGTGCAAATACCTGCTAAATTCAAGGTCCCAGACTTTGAGAAGTACAAAGGTAGTTCTTGTCCGCAAAGTCATCTCGTGATGTATGCCAGAAAGATGTCTACTTATGCAGATAATCATCAGTTGCTTATCCATTACTTTCAAGACAGTTTGACTGGTGCCGCACTGAAGTGGTACACAGGCTTGGATAGCACTAGTATTCGAACATTCAATGACCTAGGTGAGGCCTTTGTCCGACAATACAAGTATAACTCGGATATGGCTCCAGACAGAGATCAGCTTCGATCCATGGCTCAGAAATACCATGAAGCTTTCAAAGAATATGCCCAACGATGGAGAGAAACTGCTGCTCAGATTAATCCACCGTTAAAAGAGAAAGAGATGACAAAGATCTTCTTGAATACTCTCGGTCCGTTTTACTATGAACGCATGATTGCTAGCGCTCCAAGTGATTTCACCGAAATGGTAAACATGGGGATGCGTCTAGAAGAAGGAGTCCGAACAGGACGTTTGACTAAAGAAGGTGGATCTTCAAGTGGAACCAAAAAGTTCGGAAGTGGTTTCCCAAAGAAGAAGGAACAAAGTGTTGACATGGTATCCCAAGGGAGGCTAAGAGGAAATGTCAATCGTCCACGACAGATTGCTGCTATTGCGCCAGTCGTTAATACCGCACCAAATCCGGGGTTTACTCCGCAGTTTCAACAACAACAGCCTCGACCACAGGCTCAGCAGTTTAACAATAATCAGAATCGTGTACAAAGAGCTCCACAGTTCGATCCGATTCCGATGACCTACACAGAATTGTACCCTGCTTTGATTAAAAGAGGTCTTGTTCAAACTAAAGCACCACCACCCGTACCTGAGAAACTCCCATGGTGGTACAAAGCAGAGGTCTCATGCCCTTATCATCAAGGAGCACCTGGCCATGATCTTGAGCATTGCATAGCCTTGAAATATGAAGTCCAGAGGTTGGTTAGATCTAATCTTCTCTCTTTCAGAAATTTGAACCCTAATGTGCAAGCAAATCCGCTGCCCAATCATGGAGGGCATGTGGTAAACATGGTATATGGATGTCCTGGCCAATACCGAGTCTATAATATCAACTTCTCAAGAGCAGATTTGGTACAAATGCACGCCACTCTTTGTCGGGGGCCGAGTTTTCGCCAGCATCAATATGGTTCCTGTAGAATATGTTGTGTGGATCCTCACGGGTGTTCGATTGTGAGAAGAGATCTCCAAGTTCTGCTAGATAATGGTACTATTGAGATCTACAGAAATAGGGATGAAAATGAAGTTAACATGATAGGATGTTATCCGCATGAGCTTTTAGTCTCAGATATCAACTCGGAAATGCCTACAGTTAACGTCATCGTTCCTCATTTCAACATGCCTGAGCGCATAGAAGTTACTTACGACAAGCCGAAGGTTCCAATTGCTCCTTTGATCATTTGTTTACCTGGACCTGTTCCTTATGACTCTGACAAGGCAGTTCCATACAACTACAATGCAACAATGATAAAGGATGGACAAGAAGTTCCTTTACCAACTCTTTCATCTGTCGTGAACATCGCTGATGTGAGTCGAGTAACAAGAAGTGGACGTGTGTATACTCCACTACCTCCAAAGCAGCCTGTTGCTCCTGTAACTGGGCAAAATCCTGTTAATATACCAGTGGGGAATCCTGTGGAAACTCCTGTCAGTAATACAAACACTGATGTTGGTCAGTCCAGTGGAACCAATGTCAATCCAGACTTTGACGAAATTTTGAAGCTTATCAAAAGAAGTGAATACAAAATTGTGGATCAGCTTATGCAGACTCCTTCAAAGATCTCGATACTTTCATTACTTTTAAACTCAGAAACACACAGGGAAGCCCTGATGAGAGTCTTAGATCAAGCTTTTGTAGACCATGATGTGACTGTTGATCATTTTGATGGGATAATAGCTAACATAACAGCTTGTAACAATTTAAGCTTCTGTGATGAAGAACTCCCCGAGGAGGGCAGAAATCACAATCTTGCTTTGCACATTTCTATGAACTGTCAGTCAGACTCTTTGTCCAATGTACTGGTAGACACCGGATCTTCCTTGAATGTGATGCCAAAGACGACTCTTGCTCGCTTGTCTTACCAAGGAATGCCTATGAAGTTCAGTGGTGTAGTTGTCAAAGCATTTGATGGATCGCGAAAGTCTGTTATCGGCGAAGTCAACCTTCCCATGACAATTGGTCCACATACATTTCAAATCACCTTCCAAGTCATGGACATTCAAGCTGCTTATAGCTGTCTGTTAGGACGACCATGGATCCACGAAGCAGGGGCAGTAACTTCTACGCTCCATCAAAAGTTAAAATTTGTAACGAATGGAAAATTGGTAACAATAAGTGGGGAACAAGCCTTGATGGTGAGCCATTTGTCCAATTTCTCTTTCATAAGTGCCGATAATGAGGAAGGAACTCAGTTCCAAGGTCTCTCTTTAGAAGACGAATCTTCCAAAAAGAAAGCATCAATCTCTTCTTACAAAGAGGCAGTGAAAGTAGTGAAAGATGGAACTACCACTGGCTGGGGGCAAGTTGTGATCCCGACCAAGAATGAAACTAGAGCAGGTCTCGGATGTTCACCAACATTCTCAAACTGCACCAAGAAGGATGAAACCCTTCGTCCGATCAAAGAAACATTCATTAGTGGAGGATTCCTTAACCCAATTCCTCAAGAGGTTAATGTCCTTATCGAAGAATATATCGAAGAAGGTTTACCCGATGATGAAGAAGAATGGAAATGTTATCTCAATGACTCAGGATACATATCTCAGGAAGAACCATGTCCTCCTTCAGAGAAATCCAAAGGCAAAGAAATTGAACCTGTTCCTGCAGAAATATGGGACACATTGGGACAACCAAGTGGAAAATTTGATTATATGGTGAAATATTCTGCACCTGAAAGTTACAAGATTTCCATGGAAGATATCCAACCAACTGGATGGGGAGATTCCTTTGAATATAATAGTCAACCAGAAGAGGCTTACCAATGCTCTCAATTTTCTCAGCAGCCTGAAATTACTGGAGATTTCGGATTCAATGCATCTGCCAAGATTAACAATCCTGAAGATGATTATTATCACATAAATGCCATTTTTGAAGATGAAGGGGAAGATGGTCCCGCAGTTGACTCAGAAAGTGTCGCTGACAATGAGTCTCTTCATCCTGAAGACTGGGAAATACATCCTGAAAATTCTGAAGATTGTGACTCATCTTATGCTCTTCAAGAAGTAGAAGAAGACCGTTTCGACTCTACAAAGAACAAGGTTGACAAACCAGGACCTTCAAATCCTGCTCGACCAGCGGTCAATGTCAATGCTGGAGATAACTCTGAGGAGAATTTTCCTGAATACATAATACACAGAGGAGTTCGTTGCTACTGGAAAGCTGTCGACGTTCCGAATGTTGTTCGCCGCTCAAAGTAATCACCTCACTGTTATTTTGACCTCCTGCCTTGCCCAAAGCAGAGAGATGTTTTATAGGGCTTTACTTTTAAATGTTCCGCCCAAATAACTTTGTGTATAGGGCTTTGTTTTAAAAGTTTCCCTCTTTGTCCTGCCCAAGGCAAATGAGTTTGTGTTTAGGGCTTTGTTTCAAAAATGAATCATAAATAAAGTGTCATTTTGAATTCCCTACATTATATGTTTTATTTTTTGCTTTTTCTGGAAATGGTAATCCTAAAAAACCAAAATAAAAAAAAAAAAAAAAAACTTTTTCAAAAAAATCTGCATACACTCTTGCATTCATAAAATTTTTTGAAATAAATATAAATCACATGTGCAGATTTAATATTGATAAACCCATTGAATGCAATAACCCTATGCCCTCTCCCAACTTTGAGTTTCCTGTGTTCGAAGCCGAAGAAGAGGAAGAAGAGGAGATCCCGGACGAGATCTCTCGATTACTTAAGCACGAGGAAAGAGCCATTCTGCCTCACAAAGAGCCTCTGGAAAAGATCAACTTGGGTTCTGAAGAAGACGAAAAAGAAGTGACTATTGGATCGTTGCTTGATGCTGATATCAAGAGTAAGTTGACAGACCTTCTCAAAGAATATGTTGACGTGTTTGCCTGGTCCTACCAAGACATGCCTGGGTTGGATACCAATATTGTTCAA
The DNA here is from genome assembly GCF_029867415.1 of Vicia villosa. Taxonomy (NCBI): domain Eukaryota; kingdom Viridiplantae; phylum Streptophyta; class Magnoliopsida; order Fabales; family Fabaceae; genus Vicia; species Vicia villosa. Next base: position 20,287,703 of record NC_081184.1, on the reverse strand, counting down.
CATTACTTGCCATTGAAGCCAGAATGTCCGCCGGTTAAGCAGAAATTGCGAAGGACTCACCCTGATATGGCTAACAAGATCAAAGTGGAAGTTCAGAAACAGCTCGACGCAGGTTTTCTTGTCACCTCTGAGTATCCTCAATGGTTGGCTAACATAGTGCCAGTTCCGAAGAAAGATGGTAAAGTTAGAATGTGTGTTGACTACCGTGACTTGAACAAGGCCAGTCCAAAAGATGACTTTCCATTACCACATATCGACATGTTGGTTGATAACACTGCTAAGTTCAACGTCTTTTCCTTCATGGACGGATTCTCCGGTTATAATCAGATCAAAATGGCTCCTGAAGACATGGAGAAGACATCTTTCATCACCCCATGGGGTACCTTTTGCTACAAAGTGATGCCGTTTGGATTGAAGAATGCAAGCGCAACTTACCAAAGGGCAATGACTACTCTCTTTCATGACATGATGCATAAAGAAATTGAAGTTTATGTGGACGACATGATAGCCAAGTCCAGCACAGAAGAAGAACATATTGAATACCTTTTGAAGTTGTTTCAACGACTAAGGAAATATCAGCTTCGCTTGAATCCTAACAAATGTACTTTTGGGGTTAGATCTGGAAAACTCTTGGGTTTCATTGTCAGCCAAAGAGGTATCGAAGTAGATCCCGACAAAGTCAGAGCTATTCAAGAGATGCCTGCACCAAAGACTGAAAAACAAGTTAGAGGATTTCTCGGACGATTGAACTACATCTCCAGATTTATCTCTCAAATGACTGCTACTTGTGGGCCAATTTTCAAGCTTCTCCGCAAAGATCGAGGGGTTGTATGGACTGAAGATTGCCAGAAAGCGTTCGACAGTATCAAAGAGTACCTGTTAGAACCACCAATATTGATTCCTCCAGTTGAAGGAAGACCATTAATCATGTACCTTACTGTGTTGGAAGAATCCATGGGTTATATGCTTGGACAGCAAGATGAAACTGGTAAGAAGGAGCATGCCATCTATTACCTGAGTAAGAAATTCACAGACTGTGAGTCACGTTACTCCATGCTCGAAAAAACATGTTGTGCTTTGGCCTGGGCTTCAAAACGTCTCCGCCAGTACATGATCAACAATACTACTTGGTTAATCTCCAAAATGGATCCGATCAAGTATGTCTTTGAAAAGCCTGCCTTAACAGGAAGGATTGCCCGATGGCAAATGCTGCTATCTGAGTATGACATTGAATACCGTGCTCAAAAAGCAGTCAAAGGAAGCATTCTCGCCGATCATTTGGCGCATCAACCAATTAATGAATATCAATCTCTCAAGTTTGACTTTCCTGATGAAGATGTCATGTACTTGAAAATGAAAGATTGTGACGAACCGTTACCTGAAGAAGGTCCTGATCCTGGATCAAGATGGGGCCTAATTTTCGATGGAGCAGTAAACGCTTTTGGCAATGGAATTGGGGCAATCATCATCACTCCCAAGGGTACTCATATCCCGTTCTCTGCCAGATTACTATTTGATTGTACCAATAACATCGCAGAATATGAAGCTTGTATCATGGGTCTCGAAGAAGCCATTGACTTAAGGATCAAGATCCTTGACATATATGGAGATTCAGCCCTCGTGATCAACCAAGTCAAAGACAAATGGGAAACTTTCCACCCTGGCTTGATTCCTTACAGAGATTATGCAAGACGTCTGTTGACTTTCTTCAACAAGGTTGAATTGCATCATATACCTCGAGATCAGAATCGAATGGCAGACGCCTTGGCTACTCTATCTTCCATGTTCAAAGTCAATCATTGGAATGATATGCCTATAGTCAGAATCACGCGCCTTGAAAGGCCCGCCTATGTGTTTGCAACTGAAGCAGTTGTCGATGATAAACCGTGGTTCCACGATATTAAACGCTTCCTTCAAACTCAAGAGTACCCGCTTGGGGCATCAAACAAAGATAAGAAAACTCTAAGGAGGCTTTCTGGCAGTTTCTTCCTGAACGGAGATGTGCTATACAAAAGAAATTTCGACATGGTTTTGCTCAGATGCGTGGATAGACACGAAGCAGACATGTTAATGCATGAAGTGCATGAAGGGTCCTTTGGAACTCATTCAAACGGGCATGCGATGTCCAAAAAGATGTTAAGAGCAGGATACTATTGGTTGACAATGGAATCTGATTGTTATAAACACGTGAAGAGATGTCACAAGTGCCAGATCTATGCAGATAAGATCCATGTGCCACCGACTCTACTCAACGTTCTCTCATCTCCATGGCCTTTCTCCATGTGGGGTATCGACATGATCGGAATGATCGAACCGAAAGCTTCAAATGGTCATCGTTTCATCTTGGTGGCAATTGATTACTTCACCAAATGGGTCGAAGCAGCATCTTACGCCAATGTTACAAGACAAGTGGTTGTGAGGTTTATCAAGAATAACATCATTTGCCGATATGGTGTTCCCAGCAAGATCATTACTGACAATGGTTCAAACTTGAATAACAAGATGATGAAAGAACTATGTGAGGAATTCAAGATTGAGCATCATAACTCTTCTCCTTACAGACCGAAAATGAACGGCGCTGTTGAAGCTGCTAACAAGAACATTAAGAAGATCGTCCAGAAAATGGTCGTCACTTACAAAGACTGGCATGAAATGCTACCATTTGCTTTACATGGGTACCGTACTTCAGTGCGTACTTCAACAGGGGCAACTCCCTTTTCTCTAGTATACGGCATGGAAGCCGTGCTCCCCGTAGAAGTTGAAATACCATCAATGAGAGTCCTCATGGAAACTAAGTTATCAGAGGCTGAATGGTGTCAAAGCAGATACGATCAGTTGAACTTAATCGAAGAAAAACGTATGACTGCTCTATGCCATGGACAGTTATACCAAACAAGGATGAAACACGCCTTCAACAAAAAGGTTCGACCTCGTGAATTTCAAGAAGGCGACCTCGTGCTTAAAAAGATCTTGTCTTTTCAACCAGATTCTAGGGGCAAATGGTCTCCTAATTACGAAGGCCCGTATGTTGTCAAAAGAACATTTTCTGGCGGCGCCATGACTCTTACAACCATGGATGGTAATGAACTCCCACATCCTGTGAATGCTGATGCAGTCAAGAAATACTTTGTCTAAAAAATTACAAAAGAACAGCTCGGTAAGTCGAAAACCCGCAAAGGGCGACTTAGGCAAAAATGAGCGTCTCGGTGGACTGAAAACCTGAAAGGGCGGTCCAGGCAAAAATTAGAGACAATAAACAGAAAAAATTCATCCTGGTAGATTGAAAACCTGAAAGGGCAATCTAAGCAAAAATTAGGGATTTATGACAAAGTAACTGCATCAGTATGTACTTCGTCACCTGAGGAGTCTTTTTCATCAAAGGATCTTCAATCAAATCATCGCCAATCTGAAACGACGAGCACAGTTGGAACTCAAAGTTGTTGGGGAATAGTGGTTATTGCTTTCAATGTAGCCTTTTCCGCATAATTACCATTTCCAACTTTTGTAAATACTCCATGGAATCACGCCTTTAGCTGATTTCCATCCTATTAAATAAATTTGAGCCTTGTGCCCATTTGTTTGCAATCTCTAATTTCTTTTAGCTTTCAAAATGACGCTTTAATTGTGTTATTCGTTTTTGAAAAAAAAAAAAAGTTTTAAATGAATTTACTTTCCTTTTTCAAAATAAAAGCGAAACCTTCCTTTGAGTTGTGAACAACAGAAGGAACATCAACAGCTATCTCCATAGGATGAATCAAAGATTATGATAGGAAAAGCTCTTCTATCCCCAGTGAAGAAGGTCTTTTATCCCCAGTGAAGAAGGTCTTTTATCCCCAGTGAAGAAGGTTTTTTATCCCCAGTGACGAAGATTTTCCATCTCCAGTGAGGAGGTTCTTTCATCTCAATAAGAAAAGATGCTCATCTTCCCCAGAGAAGTCTAAAACATGCAGCACCATTCATCACCTGTGTTATCTACACCGTATTGAAGAACATTTGCCAAGTATCTGGTTGTATTGCGACGTCGGTCCCTCTCCAGTATACACTTCATTATCTGTCAGTTTCGTCAGCATGCATGCTACATTCATGACATTCATCATTCATACATATTTGCATCATTTATGCATTCTTGCATTTTTCAATACTTACTTGTTTAGGATATATTTATCCTCAAAAAAAAAAAAAAAGGAAAAAGAAGAAGAGAAAAAGAAAAAAGAAGGAAAAAGAAACAAGTATGGGCGTGTCATCTCTCCAGTAGGTTGTCACCCATAAGCAGAAATAACATCCTTTCTTTCTCCAGTTCCCCACTGAGATCATTCCTCGTGGAAGAAGGTTGCTTTAGTTTCTCCTCTCAAAACAAAGGAGAGAATCCCCAGTTGAGTTCATTCCTCATGGGTACAAAGTCTTGTTTGACTGCCTCTTTCCAATTCATTTTTGGTTAGAACCCTGTCTTTACCAAAGATTCAAATTCTGATTCCTCAAACAGAGTCGTGAAAAATAGAACAATAAGCAATAGCCTCATCATCTGAGCAGCTTATGTCTCTTTCAAAAGATTTTTTTCCTCTCAAGGAAATCAATCATGAAGACCATTTGACAATCAGGGCCTTATTACTGTTCACAGGGCTGAATAACCAGTAATTTCCCTAGCAAAGTCTCCAGGATCATTTTATCACTCGGCTGATAATTGATCATGTCTTCAGGACCACTATCACGAGGCTGGTAGTCGGTAATCCTTTTGTTCTGGTTATATTATTCAACATGTCTATCACAAGGCTGATAGTCGGTAATATTAACCGAACCTTTTGAAACTCTTTTTACCTTGTCAAGTCTATCACCATGCTGATAGTCGGTAACACAGTTTCATACCTTTCACCTTCGCATTATTAAACAAGTCTATCCCCATGCTGATAGTCGGTAATGTCGACAGGTAAGCTTTTCTTACAAAGCTATCATTCCCCGGTGAAGCATACACTTGCTTTCCCAATAAAACGGATTCTCTTCCTAAAACGGATTGAGGTATCCTTCCCAATCTCTTCTTCCCCAGCGGAGTCAGTTTTGATATTCCCTCGGTAAAGATATCCCTGTATCATTCGCAATTTTGGTATCTTAGGTCCAAAATTTGCGTCTTCTGATATTTAAGTCTCTTCCACCCTATCAAACGAAGATTTTCAATCTTCATGTCTCAGGTTGAAGAAACTTAAATAGGGGCATCTGTCATACCCCAATTTTTGACCTAAGATACCACCTCATATCATTGCATATGCATCATTTGCATCTCTAACAAATTGCATAGCTTGTGTTTGTTACTTGTGCTCAGCAGGGTTTAATCAAGAGATCACTCATCAGTGCAAGAAACAATCAATTAGGGTTTTGTTCTCCCTTCATCTCAAATGAATCATCTTCATCAAAAATCAACATTTGGTCCTCAAAGATTCATTTCAACAAGCTCAACAGCTTTGAATCGACTGAATTAGGGTTTTGACTGAAGACAGCACACTCCTGACTTTTGCTCAGAATTTGACCTAATGGCTTGGGACATGATATCAAGACCTCAAGTGCATCATTTTGACCTAATCCATTGGCTCATAACATCTCCTACACAAAGATTGATCAGACAAATCCTCAGATTAGGGTTTTGAACTATCAGGGACTAAAATCAGGGATCACATTTGGGAAACCCTAAAAACCCCCAGGAAGTCAATCAAAGGTTTCAATCATCCTCAAATAATCCCTATGACAACATACAATGGAAATTGTATCTCAATTCAAGATCCACAGTCATCAATTTCATCAGGTCGACAATTAGGGTTTTGACCTAATTCACTGAACAACTGACTCTTTTAATCAGGACATGGTGCCATAACTCAAACCATGGCTCAATATCCTCTAATGCTTCAATGTGATCCATTCATACCATTCATTTGATGAGGATAGCCTGTTTCATTGAAAACTCCAGAAACGCGATTCGTTTGAAAAAGTCAACTGTACAAGATCACCATTGACTTTTGGGGAATTTTGGTCAACCATAACTTTTGAAGTTTCAAATCATCAATATATGATATGAGAAGTCATTTGATCAAGAAAAATCAAGAAAATCAATCAAGAATCAAAAAGTCAAAAGTTTGACTTTCATACTTAGAAAATTTTCTAAGTGTTTTTCATGGTTTTTTCCAAACTTTGAAAGGGAATTTCTCAAAATTTCACCTACAAACTGAAAAAAACTTCCAACATGAAAGTTGTAGATTTTGATCCAATAAACAACTTTGACACATATAAATTTTTTCCATAAGATCAACCATTTAAGAGATATGGAGCTTCAAAGTTGGTACTTTTTGAAAACTTCACTTAAAACTTCATTTTTCTCAAAGTTCATGGATCTTTTTCACCCATTTCCTTAAAGAGCTTGAAGAAACTTTCAACTAGGGTTTTGAAGTATGCAACATGAGCTTTCCAAAATGTCAAAGAGCATGAAAAAATATGGAGTGTAGCCATGGTTTTGAATTTTGACATTAAGTGAACTTTTCACTTGGAATTTCAAGTCATTTTGCCAAAGTTATGAACCATTTTGCCTATAATCCAAGTAATGATGCAAAGAGGCAATAATTGAAGATATTTTCTCTGATTTGAGATCAGAATGGAAGAGGATAGGAAGATATGATTTTAACCATGGTTTGGTCACTTTAACCATCTTGCATTAAATGGTAAGATTCCTTTCTATCTCCAAATGCCAAATCACCAATTCTTGATCAACTTGCAAAAGTCTGAGTTCAGAACTCTTGGCCTATAAATAGAGGTGCAAATCACTCTTCAATTCATACCAAAACCTCACAATTATAGGTTTTCTCTCTTCTTTCTTGAATTGCAAGTTTCTTAAGTTTCAAAGAGGTAAAATGCTCAACCTCTAAACCTTTGAAGTTCTGAGCAAAATGATGCTTCCCACAACTCATAAACATCATTTGAAACTTTTTTGAACCACTCATACACCCCAAAAACACCTCAAGCTCAAAATCACTACCTCACTTCTCAAATATGCATAACCATGGCCTTATCATGCCAAAATCCATTCAAGATCATTTCTGTCCAAACTAACACTTCCAACACCTCATATATATCACATATGAACTATCCAAACACTCACATATGATCTGAAACATCTCCATCTTCAAATTCGATTCATACTTGAAGCAACTGCAGATCGGGTGCCATGGCCATGCTCAGATGAATTCAGCTTGTTCCAGACATCCAGACACCTTCCATAATCATCATAGAAGCTATTCAGATTGATACAAAGCATCTGTAACACCTCCAGATCAAAATCCAATTCTCAGTTTGGCCGTTTTTGAGGTAAGTGCACTTGAACTTCAAACTCTACTCTCCACGCATCATAAATGAAATATGAACATACCATCTCATTTCTGCACACATGAGGATCATTAACCCTCAATCAATTGCATCATAACTTGCACATACACGATTTCAGATTGAATCATAGAATTAGGGTTCTTCGTGTTCATCAGAAAATTGATAGCCTTAGAGTGAAAATAAATGCAATTAAAGACCACCATCATGATCCTTATGAAAAAACGAGTGAGTTAGACCCTTCACTTGATCAATTTGGTTCAGTTTTCAGAAAATTCAAATTCAAATTGGGATTGTGTTCTTGGCGCGTTTTTTGGTTCATAAGTTTTGAAATTCAGTTGAGTAATATATTCTACCAAGCGCGTATTACTAACAAGCCACAAGCGTGGCTCAGCTGGTTATTGTTTTGGTTGGTGACCTTAGGGTCACGAGTTCAAGTCCTCTAGGGACCAAACCATTTTTTTTAACACTTGTTTTTCTTCATTTTTTTTTTACAACTTTAATTAATTAATTAACACATCAAATTAATTCATTTTTCATTCATTTTTTGTACACTCTTTATTTAACACATATATTTTATGAATATAAAAAAAAATCACAAAAAAAGATTTATTTAATACATTTTTAAATAGGTTTAAAATGACATGTTTTAAGTGTTTTTTAATACTTTAAAATATTGTTTTTCATTTGATTCTTAACCTAATCACTTGTAAATATTTTTTGTGATCAAACCCTAATCACTTAGGTCTTAATTAAGCATTAAAATTTGATTTTTTTTACTTAATTAAGTTGACTTTTGTCAAATTCAAATTGTTTTAAAACAAACGATCATTCTTTTCAAAACAATAAACCATTTCTTTTTGAAACTATTGATTAAATCTTTTTTTAATTGATCAATTGATTTTCAAAACGATGTGGGGCCTCTCGAATATTAGAGAGTATAAGACCCACTCCTTTTTCTTTTTATACAGTCTTTTTGTTCGAAACAAATAAACTTCTTTCAAAACAATACTTTTCAAACAGTTTTTTTTAAACGACGCGTCTGTAAATAAAACAATCCACCATGTTTTATAAAATAAAACACGGGCCTCCACGTAGGTATAAGTCCCAAGCCCTTTTGTACATACCCACTCCAGTACATGAAATTAGGTATTTCATTGTACACACACTTTTGTACGTACCTCGATCAATTTGTTTTTTAACTTTGAAATACAAAAACAAAAATGAAGGTTTTCTTTAAATCTTCCCAAAAATACCATGGGCCTCCATGTAGGTATAAGTCCCAAGCCCTTTTGTAAATACCTGTTTACATAGCTTTGAATAAACTCAAGTGGACTTCTCCCCGAGTGTGAGTCCCGAGCCCTGTGTATACAAATGGATCATGCTTACAGGTATATTTCCTTCATAAACTCCATTATATACACACGCTTTGTCATATCTATGTGCTTGTTCATACTCGTTCATATTTGTTCATGTACTTGTTCATGTTTGTTCGTACTTGTTCATACTTGTGATTGTGTTATATGCTTATTCAACTTAGTACAACACTAGGTTCCCCATAGCCTCCTATTGGGCTTCGTGCAAAGAATCTCCACTAGTTAGGTTAGGACATAGAGTATGGTTTCCCGGTGAAATCGCTCTAAGAGCTCAAACCAACTATACCATGCCTCCCCTTGGGCTTTGTACAAACGAGTGACCCTCCCATAGCCTCCTCTTGGGCTTACAATGCAAGGACCCTGGATTGTCCCTCCCATAGCCTCCTCTTGGGCTTACAATGCAAGGACCCTCGAATAGCCTCCTCTTGGGCTTCGTACAAGGACCCACGGGCTTCTTATAAGCATCCCCAATATCCAAATCAAATACCCTAGGAGATTAGACATTTTTCATCTCTATGCTAGGAGTATCTCTTCTATATCATCACAAACAATCAATCAATCAATCAAACTTTTTGCCACAAGGCTGGCTAACCAATCAAACTGTTTTACCACCGTACTGGATGATTAATCAAAGTTTTTGTCACAAGGCTGACTTCATTGAAACTTTTGCCACAAGGCTGGCTGATTAATCAAAGTTTTTGTCACAAGGCTGACTTCATTGAAACTTTTGCCACAAGGCTGGTTAAACAAAAACATCTTTATCATTCTAAGCACCCTAAGTGGCATGGCCCCGGGCTTATAATGAAAAGATTTTCAAATAAATCAAACAGATGTATGTGATGATATAGATTAGATACATCTAGCATTTAGACGACATTTGTCTATTTTCCTTTGCTTCCACTAGCATAAGTGGGAACTACGATTGCTCTGACTTTCTCAACATCCCTTTGAGAATACGTAGGCACAAGGTCGATCCTTGGCGAGCAAAACAAAACAAAAAAAAACCATTCAAACCTTAGCACCCGTAGACCCCGAGCTACAGATGCTCTGATTCCCTCTAGGGGATATGTATGCAGAGGATCGCGATGATCTTTGCGAGCATAATCAAACAAACACCTTAGGTCCCACCTATTTCACAAGAACCTCTCAATAACATGGAATGAAAAACAAAGCAAAGAAACCTATAGAGTACTATAGATACGTTGGGTGCTAATACCTTCCCTTCGTATAACCAACCCTCTTACCCAAGATCTCTCCCCCCACATTTAGGTTATTGCAGCTTTTTTCCTTTTCCTACTTTGGAAATAATAAAAAGTTTGGTCGATACAAAAGAAAAATCATTTTTTTGAGCACTCGAGCCCAAAGAAGGCATCAGGTGTCTCATCCCACAAAAAAAAAGGAACAAAACGATTTTTCGCCCGCGACAGTACAGAACACCAAATAAAAATCCATCAAAATAAACACTCTCCAAATAGAGTCAGCCTCAATTCTGGGCTTTGTACAGAACACAAAAATACCCTGTAATTAATCCTCAATGGAGTCATCTCCCAGAGTCAATAATAATTAATAAATCAATCAAAAAGCCTCAAGCTTGGGCCTCATACAAGCCAGCTAAAGTCAAATCTTTTATACAGTAGATAGACATAGCTTATGTCTATAGAGAGATATTTTTACTACTCTACCACATTCAAACAAACAAACATTTCCATTTCAATTTCAATTTTAATCAAGTCTCCCATTTAGGATTTTGAAAGGCATGAGCTGGCAGTAAAACCCAGACATGTGGTAACTTTCCCTAATTTGGATGAGCATCTTTCTTTCATTTAAGAGGCATTTGACTGGTATACTTGCACATACACAAGTAAGGTCCCCTTCTTGAATGAAATGAATTCAGTTATTCTGTCACTCTTTTAAATGTTTGTGGTAGAATAGTACAAATACCCCTCTGTAAAGATGATTTCATGTCTCTTTACAGTAAACAGAGATTTAATTCAAAGCTTCAACCTCGAGCTTCAAGCAAGGCACCAAAAAAATAATTAATTTCCCTAGTTAGTTCCCCGAACTACATTAAGCTCTGACTTCCACTAGGGATATGTAGGCATGAGGTTCACAAGGAACCTCAGCGAGCTAATAAAATACCAAAAATAGTCAGTCAGTCAGTCTGTCTTTCTTTTATTTTAATTCAATTCCTTCTCCTAACACAAAGGAGAAACTTTCCCAATAATCATTAGCAGCACAAACACAAATGACACAGAGAAGGTTCCTGTAGAGTACTACAGATATGTAGGGTGTTTAAACACTTCCCTATGTATAACCGACCTCCCGGACTCCAGAATTTCTAGTCTAGGTGAATCCCCACACTTAGCAAACTCTTAGGGTTTAGTTGAGATCTTTTTTCCCCTTTCCTACTCGTAGGACAAATAAGAAAGTTCGTGTGATATCGTAGGAAGAACTGAAACAAAATTCATCCCACCACGGGTGCATTCTCCTTACAAATTTCGCGTGAAGGGTCTAGCGTGCCGCCCTCCCAAGTGAAACGGGGAGGTAAAAAAAACGACAACCACAGTCGCCGTAGGGTGCATGTGTTTTGTTGGTTAAGAAGGAAGGTTCTATGAGGCTTTGTGTCGATTTTAGACAATGGAGAAAAGTGACAATTAAGGAAAAGTATCCACTTTCGAGGATTGATATTTTGATGGATCAAGTTGGTTGAGCTTGTTTGTTCTGCAAGTTTGATTTGAGGTATAAGTATTATCAGTGTGAAGATGATCATGCTAAGTACTTGAGAATTGTTTTGTCCGTGTTGGGAAGAAGAAGTTGTTTGCTAAGTTTCCTTGTGTGAGTTTTTGGTTGAGTGAAGTGAATGTTCAATGGGTAAGTGGAGGTTTATGCTTTTATGCAAGTTAAGATTTTTGAAAGGATTTATCTGTCACAAGATTTGGAGTTGGCAATTGTTATTACTGTTTGGGAAATTTGAAGGCACTAATTATTCGGATCTAGATTTGTGTGTGTAAGTGACTACAAGAGTTTGAAGTATTCGTTTGATCAGAACGAGTTGAATATGAGAAACCATTGCATACGTCTATGTCGATGATTCGAGTATTGTGATTGTTGAAACAGTTGTGATATTTGAGTTTGGTTTGTAAAGCGACTTCTTCAGGTGTTGAGCTTTATATGTGAAAGCTTACTTATGGTGTTCTTGATGAGATTAGAAAAGGTCATAAATCGGATTTGAATGGGTTAATAAGATGGCATTGATTAGTCAAAGATAAAGATAGTGATCTTCGGATTGATAAGAACAATGTCATAGGATGTCATGACCAAGTTTGTATTCCTAATGCTCGGATTTGAAAAGAGGACTTTGGATGAAGTGCATCGTAGTGATTTGAGTATTCATCCTGATGCTACTAAGATGTATCAAGATTTGAGAAGGTCATTTTTTGTGGCAAGGTAATGAAGAAGGATATGAAGGGATTTGTTTATTTGTGTTTGACTTGTCAGAAGTCGTCTAGTTTGATGTAACTGTCATCCATTCCTGAGTGGAAGCGAAATAACATTTCTATGGATTTTGTTTCTGGGTTGCCGAGGACCTCGAGTAATTGTGAGGTGATTTGGGTTATTGTGGATATATTGACGAAATATGCTCACTTTATTCAGATAAGAATGGATTAACCGATGGAAGTACTTGCGAGTTGTATATTGGTCAGGTTGTTTGTTTGCATGATGTTTCGTAAGGTAATGTTCAGATTGAGATCCGAGGTTTATTTCTGAAATTTGGAGAAGGTTCACAAAGTACTTTGGGTACGAAGTTGCGTTGAGATTGGCGTCTCATCCTCAAATGGATGGTCAGGATGAGAGGACGATCTGGTCACTTAAGGATCTATGAGGGCTTGTGTTGTGAAACAATGATGTGTTTGGATTAGCTTTTTGCCTTTGATTGGATAATACAAAGACTTTTGTATGGTGTGAAAGCTGACACAGCAGATTAAGAGGTTGAGTATGTTAAGAGAGGACAATTAGTTTCTGGTGAATACTAGAAAGAGCTGGAAGTTGGATATGAAATTGGTAAGTCTGTTTGTTGTGGGAAATCAGAGTGCACATCGGAAGCGTGAAATGACGTGGTTCGTATGTGTGTGTATGAATTGTTAGAGTTCAAATTTTGGACAGTGGACGTGGTAGGAATGATAAGACCACCAGATGTTTTGGTTACATGTTTGACTGCTATGTCTTGGCATGGTTGTTTGGATGTTGTGCGACCGGGATGTTGGTATTCTAGTTTGTTAAGGGTGTTCAAAAGTTGTATATGTTGTGGAACTTTATGTCCTTATCTAGGATGGTGTCTCGTTTCCATGGTGATGGTTCAAGTGCATGTAGCTAATTCCTTTGATGGGGGGGGGATTAGGGGTGTGTTGCCTTTGATGATGATAACAATCTGGTTGCGGATTGGTCGGTGGGTGCATTGTATGGGCATTGCATCTCGTTGTCGTTGTTGTGCTTTGGTTGTTTTGCTTTTAGCTAGGGTGATTCGTTGTTTGGCGCTGATGGTATCGTTGTTTTCGTGGCTTGATAGCTGATTAGTCGGATGCGAGAGCGTATCCAGGTTTGTTTGCGTTTGGGATATTTCCGAGGACGGAAATGTTCTAAGTTGGGGAGGGTTGTAACGCCCCGATTTTCGGCCCGTTACTATTTAATCGAGTTTTGCCCATTAGTTGTGTTTTAATATTATTTTATTGGTAAATAATATTAAATGGTGTATTCTATCATTGTTTGTTTTGTAACGCGTTTTGGGGGCTTTTGAACGATATTTAAGCGTAGGGGCATTTTGGTCATTCCGCGGGGTAGATATTTGTGAGAAAGGAAAAAGGATGGAAAGAAAAAGGAAAGAAAGAAGAGAAAGAAAGGAAGAGAGAAAGATAAGAAGAAAAGGAAAAGAGATTTTTGTGGAGATCAAAACAAACCTTGATCCAAGAACAAATCCAAGGTAAGGGGGTAAATCTAATTTATCTTAAATGTCTGATTCTTATAGTCTTGTTCTTGTTCTTGTTCTTTTTCATTTTCTATGCTTGACCAACAATGGTGGATTGTGAGGTTTTCATGATATAGCAAGATTTAAACATGTTTTGGTTGGTATTTTGTATAGAATCATATCCTTGTTGTGTTATGGTGATTGATCATGCTTTCTTTTCCATTTCCATGGCTTCATTGAGTTTGAAGAAAATGTTAGGTTTTGAGAAAGATTGATGAATCAACCATGAAAAGTTTGACGTTAGGTTGTTTCTACACTAAGATTTAATGAAATGATTAATAGGATGTAGTATCCTATTATTTTTATTAGGATTTAGTGATAGAACTAAGTAGGGTTAACTTATGAAGTATGTTTATGTTTTCCAAACTTTGAAAAGTCGTATCTTTCAACTCGAGTGTCGTTTGAAACGTTTGGAAGCTATTTCCATGCTCTATATGATGATGTAGGATGTAGTAGTGGTTGGTTGATTTTCATAAATGGTTTTGTGAACTAGTGCATGATAAATCATGATGATGTGTTGTGTGAATGTTATCGTATTGATACGAGGTATGTGATTAATTGTCGATAACATGAGATCATGTTCGTATAGGTTATGTATTAATGAATGTTCATTCTTGATATGTGATGATGTTTGGTTGTTTGTTGTTAACATGATATGTGGCCTTATGGTAAGTAATTATTGTTATGAGAATGATGTATTATCATTGTTGAATTGTTGTTATTACAACTTGTTGATGATGTATTGATGAAGTTGTGGGTCGATGGCCAATATTAATTTGATGTGATGCAATTATGTGATCATTTATGCCAATGTTGCCAGTATGTTTTGACGGTGGATGTGTGATGTGTGCTTATTAATGCATGTGTGGTAATTATGGTGTGATATAATTGATAACAATGTTATTAATTGGTGATGTATCCTTTTGGGTAGAATATAAATGGTGTAACGTGAGTATGTGACCGTGTTATATTGTTGATGATTTTGTTGATGATGTTGTTGATGATATTGTTGCACAGCATAACATTTCAATACGTTAATGGCAGAATGCTATTAACAGGTGGCCTGAATTGACAATTATTACCAGTGGGAGCTTAATGCTCGGTAAAAAGGTGTATTTGCCCGAGTGGCAAGAGGTCATCAGTGGGGGCGAAATGCTCGGCAAAGGTGTATTTGGCATAATGACAAGGAGGAGTTTACTCCGGATTTGGTACCACATGCATATGCATGGTCGAGTCTCATTCATCATTGTCTGTCTTTATAATTTATGTTATCATTCATGTGTCGCATTACTTATATATTGATTGTGGTTGACTTAGTGGATTACTTTGTTGTATGATTCTTGATAATACTTGTTGGCATTACTATATTTATCATGCTTCTTCATTATAAATTATATTCTCACCCTTCTGCTGATTTGATGCTTGAGTGGCATCCTGCAGATTAGCCGCTTTGGGAGTCTTTTGGAAGAGGTAGTTCTCTAGTTGGTCTTGTCGGTCGCTCTGATATGTAACACCAGGTAGTCGGGAGTCTGTTGTTATTTATTTGTATATGACTCTTTGAACATGTATATGTGATAATGTGCGGATGTGTATTGTAAACACTTTATTTTGGAAAACTCCTCTTTGAGAGTGAGAGCTATACGTACATTTTTATGTTCACATCTTCTGTGTGTTATGTATCGTTTTATAGGCAGGTGTTGTATGCTTTTGGCATCGTTGATGGCCGTTTGTTTTCTAGGTGTTTCTTGGTTACTTGGTGTAATATCCTAATTGTGTTGTATGAAATTTTAATACTCTGATATTTTCTTGCCTAAATGCTTGGGTAGAATTGAGGTGTTACATCAAACACATTAAAACCCATTATACATTACAACCCATTTACATTATACATCACAACCCATTATATTTTAATATGTATCAATATATTTCATTGTAATTAATATATTATATATTAAAAAAAAGACCGGTATATACACAAATACTACGAATATAGGCTTAAAAAATAATAACAAAATATATTAAGTAATAAAATACTTGAATATCAATATGTTTTTCAATATTTAGTAATAAAATATTTAAGTATCAATATTTTGAACCCATGACACCCATGACCTAGTAATTGCAAGCAAGCACCACCAACTACTAGGCTATTTTACTTTTGTGTTTATATTCTTGCATTAAATATATATATTATAATAAATTAAATTAGTTATATTTATCTACTTTACTTACGTCAAATATTAGTTACTTTTGTTGTTCTATTTTACTTTTGTCGAATATTAACGTTAATATGTTTATCTACTTAAATATTTTTTAATAAATTAGTTAATTAAATTATAAAATATATTAGTTAAAATGTACTAGTTATATTATAGTTATTAGTTAATATTAGTTAATATTATTATTAATTAATACTGTTACAATTAATATTTATTTTACTGTTAAAATTAATTAAATTAAAAAATATAAATAATTTATTTTTAATTTAAATTAGTTTAATTTGATTTATTTTTAATTACATAAACAAATTTAATTTAGTCATGTTTTATAGGCTATGTTTTATAAACTAATTTAAAAAATACTGAACCAAATTAATTTAGTCATATTTTATATAAGTTATGTTTTAAAATATACTGTTAGTCATGTTTCATAGGCTATGTTTTAAAAAAATAATGTAGCTTTTAAACTAATGTAATAAACTAATTTAATAAATTAATTTAAACTAATTTATTAACGTTATTTTTAATTAATAATTTAAATATTTAAAGTTATTTAAATATTAACGTTTTTAAATATTAATGATATTTAATATTTTTTAAATATTTATGTTACAATATTCTAAATATTAACGGTAAATATGCAATTCATGTAATATATTAATGTTAATATATTAGTTAATAAGATATTATTAGTTAATAATAATAATAAAACATATATTAAAAAATCATAACCTAAATAAATATATTAACGTTAATATATTGGTTAATAAAATATTACCATTGATTAACAATAATATTAAAATATATATTAAAACATATATATTAAAACATAAGGACCTAAATAAATATTTAATAAACATGTTTTCAGAAATTATTATAATATATATACTTAATATAAGAATAGAATAACCTAGTGGTTGGTGGTGCTGAAGGATAGAAAAACACTTAGAAAGGGGGGGGGGGGTTTGAATAAGTGTGACTTTAAAAACTTGTAAGATAAAAACAATGAACACAATTATTTTTATCCTGGTTCATTGTTAACAAAACTACTCCAGTCCACCCCCTTAGAGTGATTTACCTCAACTGAGGATTTAATCCACTAATCCAACTGATTACAATGTTATCCACTTAGAAAACTTCTAAGTCTTCAAGAGTATACAGATCACAACTTGATCACTCTAGGAAATCACCACTTATATAACTTCTAAGTCTTCTAGAGTCTACTGATCACACTGATCACTCTAGGAACCTTTTACAATCAATGTAAAATAATGTTTACAAGAGTATGAATTGCTTCTTATAAAGCTATAATCACAATAGTGATATTTCTCTTAAGTTCTAAGCTTAACACTTACTAAATATTACAAGAGTTTGTGAGGTTGAAGATGAAGTTCGTGAGCTTTGAATTTGACAGTGTTTTGGTATTTTGCGCAGGAGTTCGTTAGCTGATTCTGACCATAACTTCTATATTAAATGCCTTGCGTGAATAGTACAGCTTTGCATTTAATGTTTCACACTTTTGTCAACTACCTCTAGCCATGCTTTTCCTGCTTTTACTGACTTTTCCTTTTGTAGCTTCTAACGTTCCTTTTGTCAGTCAAAGATTAGACTTAATAGCCTGTCATCTAGTACTTGCTTCTTACCTAATGTTTGTGAATAACAACGTTTGAATATCAGAGTCAACAGCTTGGTGCAGAGCATCTGCTTGTCTTCTGACTTTGAAGAGCTTGAGCATGATACCATAAGAACTTCAGTGCTTCTGCTTCTGACTTCATGTTCTTCTGATGCTTCATAGTCCATGTTCTGATTCTGCTTGCCAGAGCATGTTCTGATGTCTTGCCAGAGCATGTTCTGATGTAGCCATCTAGAACCTTCTGAGTCAGTGCTTCTGAGCGTTGATTTGTGCATACTCTATATATATTTCCTGAAATGGAAAATGTAAAGGATATTGATCAGAACAAATCTTGTTCTAACAAGTACCATGGAAGACAAAATTTTAGCTTTATTATTTGACATTTGAACAAACAAACAATTAAATAATAATAAAACATGCCACATGGAATTAAAATAAATAAAAAATAAATGAAAACTCCAACTAAGCCTGCCACGTCATTAAAAATAATTTTAAAAAATAAAAAATTCCAACTAAGTCTGCCACGTCATTAAAAATTATTAAAAATAATAAAAAAAATTCCAACTAAGCCTACCACATCATTAAAAATAATTTTAAAAAATAAAAAAATAAAAAAAATGGTTGCCGCGTGAATAATTTTGATGATTAATTTTCTTGAAAGACAAAACAGGAGAATCTTCATATGTTAGGGGGCGAATCTAAACTTTTTTTTTACAGGGGCGTTTTTCAAACCTCGCCCATATGGCAGGGGCAAAATAGCTATTATCCCTTAATTTTATAATTTAATGTTATTAAATTATAAATTAAAACTAAAAATAACTATTTATATAATTCATTATAGTCATATATAAATATATTTACTATTCCATTATGTTAAATTCAAATTAACTATTATTTAAATGTAAAAATAATAACAAAGAAAACAAATTAAATGCATATAATCTATATTTAGAAACTAACATAAAAATCAAATTAAAGGCAAATTAACTACTATTTAAATATAAAAAAATATTAAAAAAAAACCAACTTAAATACATATAATTTATACGGTTCATTAAGAACACAATAACATAAATAGCATAGCAATGAAATTTCTTAATAATAATATTTCAAAACAGGAACATAATAACATTGCATCAGAATACAACATAAAGAGGAATACAACTTCTTAATATTTCAATGAGTTATCCATTAGGGTGTGTTTGGTTTAAATGAGGGGGAGGAGAGGAGAGGGATTTTAATGGAGGGAAGGGAAGGGGAGGGGAGAGATTTTTTGTAATTATATATATGTTTGGTTCAAACGAGGGGAGGGGAGGGGAGGGAAGGGATTTCGTTTAAAAATATGTTTGGTTCACGAGGGGAGGGGAGGGATTTTAATAACAGTTTACAATTTTATCCTTGTAATTTTATATAAGTGATATGATATTCAATTGTAAAAATTTCATAAATATTTTCTTGGAAATAATATTTGTATAACTGAGTGATTAAAAATTCATAACTTATAGCATAATATTAAAAATATTGAGTGCACTTGATTCGTATTATAACTCTCGACACAAAATAAACTATGCGTTGATAGCAACTCTTAAATACATAAAATAAATTTTAATAAAAAACAAAAAACTATAGTAGTTATAATTTTTATTAAATAAAAAAAATAATAATTTGAAGGTCTCAGCATAACATCAAAAGGCCAAACACGGCACGATACATCAAAAGGTCTCAGCATAACATAAGGACAAAGTTTAACAAGGATAAACACAAGAAGCCAAAACATAAACAAGTAATCCAACGTTCCCCGAGTGTTACGTATCAGAGCATTGACACACACCGACTCGAGCTATAGGTACACGACTACTCCTCGTCATTACCTGCACGTTACCAACGGAGGGTAACATTCAAACAAAAGGGGTGAGATATCATTCATTATAAAGAAGTGTATGATAATATTCAAAGCGGAGAAATAATCATACATCGGTCACCACTTCTCAACACATATCACTTACTACTATTCACATCATTCAACATCTTACCGACAACAATAATATCAATCTCAATTAAGGCATACATAGGAATTTATCACATGTACTCAACGAAACAACCATCAAATCGACATACGATAACATTCATGTTATGCACACACAAATATTCAAATACGACTCATCACACGACTTAATTATGCAACTCGAACAATGCAAATGCATGTTGTTAGAACAAGATTTGTTCTAATCAATACTCTTAGTTTTGATGATAACAAGGATATGAATTTTGTGTGAGATAATGTGGTACTCTAATACATTGCAATTTCCCTTTCAGGAAATATATAAAGAGTATGCACAAATCAGCGCTCAGAAGCTTTGACTCAGAAGGTTCAGCATGCAACATCAGAACATGGTCTGGTAAGACATCAGAAGATGGTCAAGGCAGTATCAGAACATGGGTCTATGGAAGCATCAGAAGAACTTGGGTTCAGAAGCAGAAGCACTGAAGTTCTCATGGTATCACGCTCAGAAGCACTTCAAGGTCAGAAGACAAGAAGATGCTTTGCACCAAGCTGTTTGACTCTGATGATATTCAAACGTTGTATACACAAACATCAGATCAGAAGCAAGTACAGGTGGCAGGCTACGCTGGCTGACAAAAGGAACGTTAGAAGCTATTAAAGGCAACGTCAGTAGACACAGCGTGAACAAGGCTCGAGGTAGTTGACAAAAGCGTGAAACATTAAATGCAATGTTATACGGAATACGCAAAGCATTAAATGCTCCCAACGGTCATCTTCTCAAGTGCCTATAAGTATGAAGTTCTGATGAGAAGCAAGGTTACGAATTCAAAAAACCGATTCTGTGAATATTAACTTGCTGAAACGCTGCTCAATCAAAGCTCAGAAACATCATCTTCATCAAATCTCACCACATTGATGTTGTAATATATTAGTGAGATTAAGCTTAAACTTTAAGAGAAATATCACTGTTGTGATTATAG
The DNA here is from genome assembly GCF_029867415.1 of Vicia villosa. Lineage (NCBI taxonomy): Eukaryota > Viridiplantae > Streptophyta > Magnoliopsida > Fabales > Fabaceae > Vicia > Vicia villosa. Next base: position 20,267,111 of record NC_081184.1, on the reverse strand, counting down.
CTTTTCAAAAGCAATTGTAATACTCTTATTTGATTACATTAATTTGTAAGTAACTAGAGTGAAGTGTTGATCAGGATACTCTAGGAAGTCTTAGCTTGTGTCTAAGCAGTTGTAATTAGAGTGATCACGTGGTGGTCAGGACACTCTAAGAAAGTCTTAGCTTGTGTCTAAGCATTTGTTCCTAGAGTGATCAGGTTGTGATCAGGATACTATAGAAGACTTAGTCGTGGGCTAAGTGGAAAACCATTGTAATCTGTTACGATTAGTGGATTAAATCCTCAGGTGAGGTAAATCACTCCGTGGGGGTGGACTGGAGTAGATTAGTTAACAACGAACCAGGATAAAAATAACTGTGCAATTTATTTTTACCGTCCAAGTTTGTAGACTACACTTATTCAAACCCCCCCCCTTTCTAAGTGTTTTTCTATCCTTCACATGTGGTACCATTGGAGTAAGACTCCCGTCTCAAACAATTGCCATTGGGCCGTCTCAACCATTTGCCACAAGGGTCGTCTCAAACATTTGCCACTAGGGCCGTCTCAAACAATGCAATGAATGTGACTCAATGATGCACATTCACAATCACACTTAACGACATAATCGACTCAAACAACACAATCCACCTAAACGACATGATCAACTTAAACGACATAATCAATTCTGGATATCCATTGTCAACAAAATCCAATTCAAGAAGATTCCAAGAGTAGTCAAAGTTATACTAAGCATATTCATAGGAAAGACATCAATTAGGGCTTCACGTAGGTTCAAACGACACTTAAAAAGGAGTTACGGTTCAAAAGATATGGCCTTTTCAAAAATCTGCCAAAAATAGAATCTGCAGGTCGACGCAAAGGAAGCATAGGTCGACGCATTGCAGTTTTCCATCTCTCCCGGGTATGCGCTCTCCGACTCATGTGTCGACGCAAGGATGCTATAGGTCGACTCAAAGAGTCTATAGGTCGACGCATTCTGAAGGAAAATGGGTTTTCTGCTGTTTTAAGATGCTCAGGTCGACTCATACCTCTGTGTAGGTCGACCTATGCTGCGTAAAACTCAGAAAATCACCATTTTTCTTCCCCATTCCCCTCATACAACACCCATTAACCCAAACACAATCCGTTCATCAATAAACATCAAATACAACCAATATTCATCATTATTGAACAACATATATCATCAAATCATATTTAATCATGTAAATCCATAGAAAATAGCATAAACCCTAACTTTTCTACACACAACTGCCATGGATGCAACATACCACTAAATCCCACCCAAAACATCATGATACATCCCTTTAGAATGAAAGAATCCCACCCTTACCTTAGGTTTTGATTGAAGACAACTCTAGCTTCAACCTTGAGATTCTCCTCTCTTCTCTTCTTTCACCAAAAACCCCAAAATGAACTTTTAACCTCTATTTCCTCTAAAACCCTTGTTTTAGTTAAACCCTTACTATCTTAAATTACTAATGGGCTCTAACTAACACCCCTCACTTACTAATACCAACTTAGGCCCAATAATCAACAACACTTACTATCTTATATTTTTTACTAACAATTCCCAAATAAAACAACATAAAATCAATTAAGCATATAATTAACACATAATTCACAATTAATCCACAAAACTCACATAAATAAATAATTAAAGAAAAAAGGTCGTTACAACTCTCCCCCACTTAGAATATTTTCGTCCTCGAAAATTACCTCAATCGAATAACTCGGGATACGACTCGCGCATCTTGCTCTCCAATTCCCACGTCATACTTTCACCGGTAGTTCCCGACCAAACCACTTTCACCAAGTAATCTCTTTTCCTCTAAGCACCTTTGTCTCGCGATCCTCAATCCTTATAGGCATAGTCTCCACCGTGAGATTATCCCGCACTTGTACATCATCCATATGAATCACATGCGAAGGATCCGAAACATACTTTCGAAGTTGCGACACATGAAACACGTCATGCAAATTCGATAGATTAGGCGGTAAGGCCACTCTATACGCCACATTACCAACTCTCTCGGAAATCTGATAAAGTCCGATAAAACGAGGAGTGAGCTTCTTCGACTTCAAGGCTCTCCCCACACCAGTCGTTGGCGTAACTCTTAAAAATACATGATCACCAGCTTGGAATTCCAAATCCTTCCTCCTCTTATCATGGTAACTCTTCTGCCTACTCTGAGAAGCCTTCATCTTCTCACGGATCAACTTAACCTTCTCGGTAGTTTCTCGAACAATCTCAGGTCCAAGTACTACACTCTCACCCGATTCGTGCCAACACAACGGAGTCCTACATCTCCGACCATACAACGCTTCAAACGGTGCCATACCGATACTCGAATGGTAACTATTGTTGTATGTGAACTCGATCAATGGAAGATAAGTATCCCACGTACCTCCTTGCTCAAGAACACAAGATCTCAACAAATCCTCCAAGGATTGAATCGTTCTCTCCGTTTGACCATCTGTCTGAGGATGATACGCCGAACTCAACCTCAACTTAGAACCCAACGCCTCTTGCAATCTCTTCCAAAAATCTGAAGTGAACCTCGGATCTCTATCCGAAACAATACATAAAGGAACACCATGCAACTTCACAATCACACGGACATAAATTTCCGCAAACTTCGAAATCGGATAAGTGATGGTAATAGGTATGAAATGAGCTGACTTCGTAAGCCTATCAACGATCACCGAAATCGAATCATGTCCTCTCATGGTATTCGGAAAACCCGTCACAAAATCCATATAAATGCTATCCCATTTCCATTCAGGAACTTCCAACGGTTGCATTAAACCGGCAGGCTTCTGATGTTCAACTTTCTACTTCTGACAAGTCAAACATGCATACACAAACTGAGCTATGTCACGCTTCATTCCAGGCCACCAAAACAAATTCTTCAAATCTTGGTACATCTTCGTAGCTCCGGGATGAATACTCAGATTACTCCTATGACCTTCCTCAAGAATAACTCTTTTCAAATCCACATTATCAGGAATACAAATCCGATCACGGAACCTCAACACACCGTGCGCATCTAACTTGAAATCACCATTCTCAGCTTGATCGACTCCAATCATCGAATCAACCAATTTCACATCCAACTTCTGGGCTTCTCTGAAACTATCCAAAAAATCATTGTTAATCTTCAACATACCCAATCGAACACTCTTAGGGGTCACTTCACATACCAAACTCATATCTCGAAATTGCTCAAGTAATTCCAACTCCTTAACCATCATTGCTGACATATGCAAAGTCTTGCGACTCAAGGCATTGGCAACAACATTAGCCTTTCCTTGATGATAATTCAAACTGAAATCATAATCTTTCAACAGCTCTAACCACCTTCGTTGTCTCATATTCAATTCCTTATGATCAAACAAATACTTTAAGCTCTTATGGTCGCTAAAGACTTCAAATATAGAACCATAAAGATAATGCCTCCAAATCTTCAATACAAACACTACATCAGCGAGTTCCAAATCATGCGTAGGATAGTTCTTCTCATGAACTCTCAACTGTCTTGACGCATAAGCAACAACTTTACCATTTTGCATGAGCACACCTCCTAGACCCATCTTAGAAGCATCACAATAGACCACAAACGATTCTTCCGGATTAGGCAATATCAAAATTGGTGCCGACGTCAACCTTCTCTTCAACTCGGTAAAACTATCTTCACAAGAAACATCCCACACGAAAGCCTTACCCTTACAAGTTAACTTAGTCAACGGAAGGGCTAACTTAGAGAAACCTTCAATGAACCTTCTATAATAGCCAGCTAGTCCCAAAAAGCTTCGAATCTCGGTAGCCGACTTAGGGGTTTCCCATCTCAACACGGCATCAACTTTAGACGGATCCACGACAATGCCATCACCAGAAATGACATGCCCCAGAAAACTAACCTCTTTTAGCCAAAACTCACGCTTGGATAACTTAGCATACAACTTCTTCTCTTTCAAGACTTGCAATATCAACTTCAAATGCTCAGCATGATTTGATTCTGATTTAGAGTAAATCAAAATGTCATCAATGAACACCACCACGAAACGGTCCAGATACTCATGGAAAATGCGGTTCATGTACTCCATAAATACTACAGGTGCATTAGTAACACCGAAGGGCATCACGGAATACTCATAATGTCCATAACGTGTTCTGAAATCCGTCTTCTGCATGTCCTCATCTTTCACTTTAATCTGATGGTAACCCGACCTCAGATCAATCTTTCTAAACACACGAGCACCAACCAATTGATCCATCAAGTCATCAATTCTTGGAAGTGGATACTTGTTCTTGATTGTCACCTTATTCAACTGACGATAATCAATACAAAGTCTCATACTTCCATCTTTCTTCTTAACCAACAACACTGGAGCTCCCCACGGTGACACACTAGATCTCACGAACCTCTTCTCAAGCAACTCTTCCAATTGCTTCTTCAATTCAGACAACTCTAAAGCAGACATCCTATACGGTGTCATAGACACAGGTCTAGTACCAGGTACAAGATCAATAGAGAACTCAACTTCTCTCTCAGGCGGAACATCGGGAATTTCATCAGGGAAAACTTCAGGAAATTCATATACCACCTTCAACCTTTCTATTACAGCCTAATTCTCAATAGACATCGAAGCAACCAACGCGAACACTTGAACATCTTCTTTCATCAACAAACGAAACTGTCTGGACGATAACAACTCTAAGCCTTCCTCTTCAGGAGAAGAAAACCTCACAGACTTATCAAAACAATTAATGTGAACATGGTTATGCCCTAACCAGTTCATCCCCAAAATCACATCCAAACCTCTCAACGGAAAGCAAACAAAATCAACAAGAAAGTCTCTGTCGAACATTGACATGGGACACTTAAGACACACAAGAGAAGTAGTCACTGATCCCTTAGCCAGAGTATCGACAACCATTTCTCCGTTCATAGCAGATAACACCAAACCCAATCTATCAACACAATCAGTAGATATAAAGCAATGGGTAGCATCGGTATCAATAATAGTAATCAAAGGAATGCTATTAATGAAACATGTACCTCTGATGAGTGAATCCTCACTAGTGGTCTGAGTTCCCGACAAAGCGAATACCTTTCCACTAGATTGTTCCTTCTTTGGCTTCTGACACTTGCTTCCAATATGGCCTTCTTCACCATAGTTGAAACACACCATATCCTTATGCGTACAATCAGACGATGCATGACCAAACTTCCCACAACGGTATCATCTTCTAGCATCAACATTACACGACGTGCTCTTGTGACCAACCTTGCCACACTTGAAGCACACAATACCAGCAGGAGCATCTCCCCCACTAGTTCTCTTACCCTCAACCGCTCTCTGCTTGCCCTTTCCACTCGAAGCTTCATAAGGCTTACCAAGACCTTAATAACCCTTACCCCTCTTCTCACTTATCACACGGTAATGGGCATTGTTGTCCTGTTCATAGATCCGACAACAATCAACCAAATCAGCAAAGATACAAATCTTCTGGTAACTAATGGCTTTCTTAATCTCCGGACGCAACCCATTCTCAAACTTAATGCACTTGGAAAACTCACCATTCGGCCCATCATAGTATTGGTAAAACTTTGCCAACTCACCAAACTTAGCAGCATACTCCACAACAGATTTGTTTCCTTGACTTAGCTCAAGGAATTCAATTTCCTTCTTGCCACGGACATCTTCCGGAAAGTACTTCCTTAAGAACTCCGCGAAACACAATCCAAGAGATCTCCTCACCATTCGCTTCCAATCTCCTACGGGTGTCTAGCCACCAATCATCCGCCTCAACTGCTAGCATATGAGTCCCATACTAAACCTTCTGTTCAGGAGTGCAATCCATGACACGGAAAATCCTCTCAATCTCCTTAAGCCATGTCAATGCGCCATTAGGATCATAAGTTCCCTTAAACACAGGAGGGTTCTCTCTTTGGAAGGTAGCCAAACTCCGAGAAGCAGCACTCTCTCCACCATTCGGTTGGTTCTCTAAAACTTGAGCCATTGCTTCCAAAGCAGCAGCTATCGCAGCATCATTCCTCCCAACCATCACAAGTCTTCACTACAACACAAAAGCAATCAGCACAAGCAACAATACAACGTTGTTAGACCACACTATGACACGACACCTGGCCGGACAAGACCGACCTGCTCTGATACCACTAATGTAACACCCCAAATCTACCCCGCAATAAACAAGAATATCAGAGTACAAAATTTCAAGGCAAATAGAACATAAGATTCGGAGCATCACATTTTAAACAACAAAATCACATACGTATATCATGCTCAATCACTTAGATACATAACACACATATAGGAGAATAATATCGAAATCATTAATCATTGTCAGCCAATCAAGTACTTGCATCGCAGCGGAAAATCATATGTCAACAACAATACAACTCATAATATCACGGCCAAACACGACACGATACATCAAAAGGTCTCAGCATAACATAAGGACAAAGTTTAACAAGGATAAACACAAGAAGCCAAAACATAAACAAGTAATCCAACGTTCCCCGAGTGTTACGTATCAGAGCATTGACACACACCGACTCGAGCTATAGGTACACGACTACTCCTCGTCATTACCTGCACGTTACCAACGGAGGGTAACATTCAAACAAAAGGGGTGAGATATCATTCATTATAAAGAAGTGTATGATAATATTCAAAGCGGAGAAATAATCATACATCGGTCACCACTTCTCAACACATATCACTTACTACTATTCACATCATTCAACATCTTACCGACAACAATAATATCAATCTCAATTAAGGCATACATAGGAATTTATCACATGTACTCAACGAAACAACCATCAAATCGACATACGATAACGTTCATGTTATGCACACACAAATATTCAAATACGACTCATCACACGACTTTACTTATGCAACTCGAACAATGCAAATGCATGTGGTACCATTGGAGTAAGACTCCCGTCTCAAACAATTGCCATTGGGCCGTCTCAACCATTTGCCACAAGGGCCGTCTCAAACATTTGCCACTAGGGCCGTCTCAAACAATGCAATGAATGTGACTCAATGATGCACATTCACAATCACACTTAACGACATAATCGACTCGAACAACACAATCCACCTAAACGACATGATCAACTTAAACGACATAATCAATTCTGGATATCCATTGTCAACAAAATCCAATTCAAGAAGATTCCAAGAGTATTCAAAGTTATACTAAGCATATTCATAGGAAAGACATCAATTAGGGCTTCACGTAGGTTCAAACGACACTTAAAAAGGAGTTACGGTTCAAAAGATATGGCCTTTTCAAAAATCTGCCAAAAATAGAATCTGCAGGTCGATGCAAAGGAAGCATAGGTCGACGCATTGCAGTTTTCCATCTCTCCCGGGTATGCGCTCGCCGACTCATGTGTCGACGCAAGGATTCTATAGGTCGACTCACAGAGTCTATAGGTCGACGCATTCTGAAGGAAAATGGGTTTTCTGCTGTTTTAAGATGCTCAGGTCGACTCATACCTCTGTGTAGGTCGACCTATGCTGCGTAAAACTCGGAAAATCACCATTTGTCTTCCCTATTCCCCTCATACAACACCCATTAACCCAAACACAATCCATACATCAATAAACATCAAATACAACCAATATTCATCATTATTGAACAACATATATCATCAAATCATATTTAATCATGTAAATCCATAGAAAGTAGCATAAACCCTAACTTTTCTACACACAACTTCCATGGATGCAACATACTATTAAATCCCACCCAAAACATCATCATACATCCCTTTAGCATGAAAGAATCCCACTCTTACCTTAGGTTTGGATTGAAGACAACTCTATCTTCAACCTTGAGATTCTCCTCTCTTCTCTTCTTTCACCAAAAACCCCAAAATGAACTTCTAACTTCTATTTCCTCTAAAACCCTTGTTTTAGTTAAACCCTTACTATCTTAAATTACTAATGGGCTCTAACTAACACCCCTCACTTACTAATACCAACTTAGGCCCAGTAATCAACAACACTTACTATCTTATATTATTTACTAACAATTCCCAAATAAAACACCATAAAATCAATTAAGCATATAATTAACACATAATTCACAATTAATCCACAAAACTCACATAAATAAATAATTAAAAAAAAATGGTCGTTACACCCCTCCCCTCCTCTCCCCTCCTAAAAATTGAACCAAACACATTTCATTTTAAATATTCCCTCCCCTCCCCTCCCCTCCCCTCGCTTTACCTCGAACCAAACACACCCTTAATCCCACGCCATTGTTACTGTATACTATGCAGCAAAGTGGTTCACCATACAAATAATCATTTACTGTGCGCGTGTAAGTCTACCCAAAAGAGTCAATAATGCATCCCATCACCTGCAACACAAATGAAATAATCATAATTTCTACCTGTGCAGCAAAGTGGTTCCCCATAAAAATAATCATTCATTGACCCTTAGATTCAAATCAACCTTCTCCCCATTCGACAGATCACACATCTATCCATTATTATCCCCTTTCAAAATGCTTTCACCTTTCTTTGATAAGCAAATTTACTTAATTGTTCAACACTCATCTAAATTTAATTTGCAGCATTTTATTCAATTTGCTCATTTTGCATAAAAATCACCCCACAAGTAAATAATAAAAATTAATTTGTTGAAGAGAATCAAAGACACTTATGAAGTTAAAAAGCTCAGTTTAAAATCAAATCAGACCCACAATCATTTTTAGGTCTGAATACTAAAACGAAAGACAAAAAAAATAAAAACTATTATATGAAGCATCAAAATAGAATTTACATCAAAATAGAATTTACAGGGTGTCTTAAAAATACAAATTCAAATATTGTAAAAATCTGATAATTAAAAATACAAATTCAAATATTGTAAAAATAATCAAAATTGTTATTTAAATATTTAAATAAAGAAAATCAATAAAGATGAGAATAAAAAATTGAAAAATGAATGTTATAGGGTATTTGTAAAAAATAATGAAATCATAAATACAGAAATTTGTAAACATAGATTTGTAAATAATCTTCTTATTTTTTATCAATCAATAGAAAACCCCTAAAATCTGTAAAGATGAAATGAGGTGAAATTAATAAATTACCCGATTTAAGAAAGCTATGTTTCTCCTTCTTGATTTCAGTTTCATCCATGTTTTTTATTTTTGTTTGCAAGATATATGTCAATCTGTTTGCAACAGAGATGACAGTCAAAAAATGAAAAAGACAAAGAAATAGGCAAAAAAGATAAACTAACCTTTAGTTAGATGAAGAAGATGCATAGTTTTCTTCAAAACCAGATGAATTCCTGTCCGAAAATCAATAAACATAATATTAGAAGATGAACAGTTTTCTGTAAAACATTTACAGACCTTCACTTATATAAAAGAGATGAACAATTACTTACTAACTCAAGACAAAACCTTTGCAAAATGAAATAAACAAAGCTATGAACCAACAAACCGTTTTTCGATAATTATATTCTCATATTTTGTAAAAAAAAAAAAAGACAACATTAGATTTCCATAACCAACTTAAAATCTAACCAAAAATCAGTGTAAAAATATATTTAAAAATTGAGTTCAAAGAAGAAGATTAGAAATACCTTGTAATAGATTAAGAAAGAGAAGAATAAGAGAGATGTCGATAAAGAATTAGAGAGAAAGAGAGAAAGAAATGAGAGAGAAGATTGAAAGAGTGAGAGGAAGAAGAGAGTGACGCAGATAGAGAAGCATAAAGGTAGAAAGAGACTGAGAAAAATGATAAAAAATGCTGGATGGAAGTGACGACCAAAGAGTTCTGTTGTGAGATTTTTTGAAAAAACCTTGAAATGACATGTTGGAAGTAAATATTTGTACAAAAACTTAAATTAAATTTGTTGGTTTTCAACTACCTAAGACCAAAATAAGTTGAATTAAATTTTATCGTACTTAACATAATCACTATGACCATAATCCCTTGCCGTGCAATTTCACTTTAGCCAAAGTTTTGCTAATAAGAAGCAACAGTAAATATCAATATAGTGAAAATAATAAAAACCAAATTGAAGGTTACCAATAAGAGTGTATCCGGGTACTATCATATTTCTCCTACTTGTTGGCTTGCTTCGAGTTCGTAAAACTGAACCGAACTGCGTACATCACTAGAACCTTGATTTATCGACATTTCCAGTATATTACCCCTCCATTTTCCATTCTTGTTGGAACCGGTATTGTCAACATGATCTTTCAATCTTGTCAGAAGCTCAGTATTGCGGATCCAAGCTTCACTGTCTGAGCCATTTTTTATAAGAGAGTGCATATCATTTGAAGAGAACAAGTTGGCAGAACCAAACCTGAAATTAGCAACACAACATGAGAAATGGCATACACAAACCTAATAACATCAGGATTATAAAAAACTTTTCTTTCTAAACCGAAACCATATGAGCAATGGCATACACAAACCTAATAACATCACAATTTCCTCTTACTACTCCAATTCTCACTTTAATCTCGACCAAAGCTTCCATCCTGACGAGATCCACTCTTCCATCGTCGATGTCGTTAAACCGCGACCATAAATGCTCATCCATAATCATTAAATAAACCATGTATAAGAGCAACCTTCCATTTTTAACACCCTAACTTTTCTGACGAATATTAATATAGAATCGGAGTAAAATTTTCAAAATAAGCAAACACGCTATTAGGATGTCACACTTTCAAGACACATTAAACCTGCTCAAAATATTTATCGATACATAACACAATTTACGGATGAACCAAAACCAAATTTCATAATCCTCAATGTTAAATTTATTACGTAGCAGAAAAGAATCATACTTATTATCGAAATAGTTTGCATCCAACATACAAAAATATTTATTCAAATAGCAAGGAGTTCATAAGACTCGGAATAAATCACCAAAACAACAAAATAACTAAGCGTTAATCCCCCTGGTGTTAAGTATCGCCAACTCGAATAAAATAAAGAGCAACCTCTTCTTTACTCCGCAGCCTCAGAACTACTTATTACTATCCGCATGATGTCGTATAAAACATCATTCCAACTGAAGGGTGAGATATCACAATAATATAAGAGAATGTATAATAATAAGTATATAGCAATACAATCATGCATAGTCATTGATTCAACATCACACACATCCACACCATATACAACAAATATATCACATACAGATTATACAATCACACATAATCACCCGTGCATAACAACAATGATCATATAATACATTCATCAACCACATAACACATTGACATCTACATCCATCAATGTGATACGCCAATACATGTTACCTGTTGTCCGTACATGTAACATACAATTCATGCAACTCAACAACATCATACATAGACATCACACACATAATACCATGCACATATCTCAGGGTAACAAACAAAATCTCATACGGAAGGGCATAAGTCCCCAATAATAACCCATTGTGTTCAAAAATATTTTTATATGATAGAAAATATTTTTTCTTTCTGTAGGTTCAATCGGCGCATCAAACGGATACCCGAGTAAAAAGTTATAGATTTTTAAAGTTTTCACAAAATTGTCGACACACCGATGGAATGGGTTACATCATTCATGTAACTGGTTATATCAGTTTCAAAAGCAAAAATACCCAATTTTTCTTTGATGTAACTAGGGATGTCAATTTGTATCTGTTAATGGAGATCCCTGTGGGGATTATTGAAGGTGGAGAAAAACACAAGAAAAGGGGAATTGAATTGTGTTCTTTATCCATTAAAATTCCCTTTCTTTTTAATGTCTTTTCTTTCTTTCGTTTTATCATCTATTGGATTATGCTTTTGGTGTTGCAGAAGAATGTGAAAGTAGAACTACATAACAAATGAGATGTTTCATTTTAACTTCTAAAGGATATCAGAAATTCTCACTTGCTCAGTACAGTTCTGTAGGGCTTTTGCTTGAATATTCTAAGTTAAAATGAATAGTACAGAAAGTAAAAGACACATTCATTTTTATTCTGGTTCACTTTTTGAATAAGGCTACCTCCAGTCCACCTTCTTCAGGTGATTTTCCTCTTGTCCAGAGGTCTTAATCCACTATAACCAAATCATGATTACAACTGCACGATCCTCCATCGTGACTAACAACCTGCACAGCCAACTGCTGTGACTAACCATCTGGACAATGACCCGTTCAGTGATCTCCACGAGATATAACGTCCATTGACTAAGGAAACCTGCACAGGCTACCCGCTGTGACTAACCCTGCACAAGCCAACTACTCGTGACTAAGTACAATGGACTGTTCAGTGATCTCCATGAGATATAACATCTGAAGGATAGAAAAACACTTAGAAAGGGGGGGTTTGAATAAGTGTAGTCTAAAAACTTGAACGATAAAGATAAATTGCACAGTTATTTTTATCCTGGTTCGTTGTTAACTAAACTACTCCAGTCCACCCCCACGGAGTGATTTACCTCACCTGAGGATTTAATCCACTAATCGCAACAGATTACAATGGTTTTCCACTTAGTCTGCGACTAAGTCTTCTAGAGTATCCTGATCACAACTTGATCACTCCAGGAACAAATGCTTAGACACAAGCTAAGACTTTCTTAGAGTATCCTGACCACCACGTGATCACTCTAATTACAACTGCTTAGACACAAGCTAAGACTTCCTAGAGTATCCTGATCAACACTTGATCACTCTAGTTACTTACAAATTAATGTAATCAAATAAGAGTTTTACAATGCTTCTTAAAAGCTATAATCACAACAGTGATATTTCTCTTAACGTTTAAGCTTAATCTCACTAATATATTACAACAACAATGTAGTGAGCTTTGATGAAGATGAAGTTTCTGAGCTTTGAATTTGAACAGCGTTTCAGCAAGTCTTTCAGAATAATTTCGTTCAGTATTGGTTACCTTGCTTCTCATCAGAACTTCATATTTATAGGCGTTTGAGAAGATGACCGTTGGGCGCATTTAATGCTTTGCGTATTCCGTACAGCATTGCATTTAATGTTTCACGCTTTTGTCAACTACCTCGAGCCTTGTTCACGCTGTGTCTACTGACGTTGCCTTTAATAGCTTCCAACGTTCCTTTTGTCAGTCAGCGTAGCCTGCCACTTGTACTTTCTTCTGATCTGATGTTTGTGAATATAATATTTGAATATCATCAGAGTCAAACAGCTTGGTGCATATCATCTTCTTGTCTTCTGACCTTGAAGTGCTTCTGAGCGTGATACCATGAGAACTTTAGTGCTTCTGCTTCTGATCTCAAGTTCTTCTGATGATTCCACAGACCCATGTTCTGATTCTGCCTTGACCATCTTCTGATGTCTTTCCAGACCATGTTCTGATGTTGCATGCTGAACCTTCTGAGACAAAGCTTCTGAGCGCTGATTTGTGCATACTCTTTATATATTTCCTGAAAGGGAAATTTCAATGTATTAGAGTACCACATTATCTCACACAAAATTCATATCCTTGTTATCATCAAAACTAAGAATATTGATCAGAACAAATCTTGTTCTAACAATCTCCCCCTTTTTGATGATGACAAAAACATATATAAATGATATGAATTTGCGATCAGAAAGAGCAGACGGCTAAAGACAAATTACACAGCTATAGCATAAGCATGTGAATATGTCTCCCCCTGAGATTAACAATCTCCCCCTGAGATGAATAATCTCCCCCTGAAATAAATACTCGAAGAACTTTAATAATAAAAGACTTCCCTGATTATTTCGGTAAAGACGATCACATAAGCTTCTGTCTTCTGATAATTCATAGTTTCTGACTTCTGCTTCCATTGGACAGCTTCAGAACTTGAATTTCTTTAGATCCCTAGAACACTCACAGCTTCTGATTCCTGCTTCCATTTAGGACAGCTTCAGAACTTGAATTTCTTTGATCTTCAGAACATTCACAGCTTATGATTCCTGCTTCCATTTAGGACAGCTTCAGAACTTGAATTTCTTTGATCTTCAGAACATTCACAGCTTCTGATTCATGCTTCCATTTAGGACAGCTTCAGAACTTAAGTTTTCTGGATCTTTAGAACATTCACAGCTTCTGATTTCTGCTTCCCTCGGATAGCTTCAGAGCTTTGAATTTCTTCTTACATCACTTCATGCTAGATTGTATCAGAACATTGTTGAATGTACCAGAGCCTCATCAGAGCATCTCTACATCCTGAAATGTTACAGAACAACACTAAACGACAAAAGTCAGCATGAATGAGTTAGAACATAAAATGTGTATCAGAACACAAAATATGTATCAGAGCCATATAAGCCATATAGAATATATCAGATCCAATAGACAATGTATCAGAGCAAATAGACAATGATTTGGATCATATTCTATTATCAGAATTTCTGATCATTCTTCCTTCTTGCTTCTGATTCTGAAGCTTCCTAGCACTCAGCTTGCTTCAAGAATTCAAGAGCTATTTCTATTCATTCTTCCTTCTTGCTTCTGATTCTGAAGCTTCCTAGCACTCAGCTTGCTTCAAGAATCCAAGAGCTTGATTCATTTTGTTGCTTCTTATGTTGATCTTGAATCTTTGATTCCTGCAACAACACAACTTAAAAACATAGAACTTTGCAAGTTCTGTTAGTAAATGTGGAGCCTTTTCACTCGGTAACTGATAATATTAATCAGATCATTTATCATATATTTTCTCCCCCTTTTTGTCATAACATCAAAAAGCATAAAAGATTCAGATGTAAAGCAAGAGACAAAAAGAAAGTAACATAAATAACTTTTCATTGATTTCAACAAGAAGGATTACACAAGGTGTATGCAGAAAAACAGATGCAACAAGGAAAGAAAACTACAAAGACTAAAGGACTAAGATCCTAGCCTACGCAAAATCCGCGCCAGAACATCATGGCTTCAAAGGGATTCACCTTGAGAGGGTCATAGTAGATTTTAACTCTTTTTGGTTTGATTTCTGGTTCATCAGTTGCCTTTCTCTTTTGTTTTCGATCAGTTTCTTGATTTCCAGAGCTTGACGATGGATTCATGATGAAGTTGCAGATATTGAAAACTGCTAGGGTTTATGATATGAATGCAAAGAGAGAGAACGAAAAAGAAACTGAATGCAAAGTGAGAGAAATATAAGAGGGAAAAAAACGTTTGAAGAGTATAAAAAGAAAAACTGAAAAAGAGTAAATGATGGATAGCATTTAATGTTACGTGACGTGAGGAGAGATAATAATGACAAAAGACGAGATTTGCACAGTTACCTAAGTAGACGTCCCCTCAACTGCACGCACGCTTGTCCAGAAATAGTGAACACGTGTTTACCATCTGGATAGCCAGTTACAGCTGTTTTGCTTTTAAAGAGATTCTGAATCAACTTAGACAATGAAACGTTAGTAATAACTGAATCACAATTTCTAATTGATTTCAATCAGAACTTCTTATAAAAAATCAATTTCATTTCAGAAGATACTCATACATAAGATCTTCTCATCTTCTCATTCTGGGCATAAATCCATACTGATATTCTTCAGAATGAACTTAAACCTATCTTCAGCAAGGGGTTTTGTAAAGATATCAGCCCATTGATGGTCTGTATCCACAAAGTTTAAAGATATAACACCCTTCTGAACATAGTCCCTTATGAAATGATGTTTAATCTCAATATGTTTAGCTTTTGAATGTAAAATAGGATTCTTAGATAAACATATAGCAGAAGTATTATCACAGAAAATAGGAATGTTACTCTCATATATCTGATAATCTTCCTGCTGACTTCTCATCCAGAGCATTTGTGTGCTACAACCAGCAGCAGCAACATATTCTGCTTCTGTTGTTGAGAGGGCAATAGTAGCTTGCTTCTTGCTGTACCATGAGATCAGATGACTTCCAAGAAATTGACAACTTCCAGAGGTGCTCTTTCTTTCTATTCTATCTCCAACATAGTCAGCATCACAGAATCCTACTAAGTTGTAATCTTTAGATCTTCTGTAAGCTAAACCAACATTAGTAGTACCTTTCAGATACCTTAGAATTCTCTTAACCGCTGTTAAATGAGATTCTCTTGGATCTGATTGGAATCGAGCACACAAACAAACACTAAAGAGAATGTCAGGTCTAGAAGCAGTTAGATATAGAAGAGATCCAATCATACCTCTGTACAACTTCTGATCTACCTTCTTACTTACCTCATCCTTACCAAGTACACAAGTTGGATGCATAGGAGTTTTGGCTTCTTTGCTTTCAGAAAGATTAAACTTCTTCAGAAGTTCTTTCACATACTTCGTTTGATGAACATAGGTTCCATCGGAAGTTTGGTTGATTTGAATCCCAAGGAAATACTTGAGTTCTCCCATCATGCTCATTTCAAATTCAGCCTGCATAGACTCAGCAAACTCCTTTCCAAGTGTAGCATTAGATGTTCCAAAGATAATATCATCAACATATATTTGACAAATTAAAATATCCTTTTTAAATGTTTTACAAAAGAGAGTAGTGTCCACTTTTCCTCTAGTGAAATCATTTTCCAGAAGGAAAGAACTCAAACGTTCATACCTAGCTCTGGGAGCTTGTTTCAATCCGTATAATGATTTCTTTAATTTGAAAACATGATTTGGAGACATGGAATCTTCAAAACCAGGAGGTTGGTGAACATAAACTTCTTCATCTATATAACCATTTAAGAAGGCACTCTTGACATCCATCTGATAAAGAGTGATGTTGTGTTGAGTGGCAAAAGAAATTAATAGACGAATAGATTCTAACCTGGCCACTGGTGCAAAGGTTTCTGTATAATCAATCCCTTCTTGCTGACTATAACCCTGAGCAACCAGTCTGGCTTTTTTTCTTACCACTTCACCTTTCTCACTTAGCTTGTTTCTGAAAACCCACTTAGTACCGATGATGTTAAATCCTTTTGGTCTAGGAACCAAGTGCCATACATCATTCCTTGTAAACTGATTTAGTTCTTCTTGCATGGCAATTATCCAGTCTGGATCTTCTAGAGCTTGATCAATAGAAGTTGGCTCGATCAAAGAAACAATACCTAATTGACATTCTGTATTGTTCTTAAGGAATGCCCTTGTTCTGATGGGATCATCTTTCTTTCCAAGGATCACATCTTCTGAATGAGCTGAGGCAAGTCTAGGTGATCTTCTGATAGTTGGTTCTTCAGAAATCCTAAGATTCTCTAAAAATGCAGCAACTTGATCTTCTGATCCATTGCTTCTGAGACTGCCAGCTTCTGCAGCTTTGCTTCTTGATTCTTCAACTTCTGATATATCAATATCAAAATCTGCAAAATTCTCAAACTGCTTTGGTTTTTCAAGACCAAGCTTATCATCAAACCTGATATTTATTGATTCTTCTACAATCAATGTTTCAGTATTGTATACTCTGTAGCCTTTAGAGCGTTCAGAATATCCAAGAAGGAAACACTTTTGTGCTTTAGAATCAAACTTACCAAGATGATCTTTAGTATTCAGAATAAAACATACACATCCAAAAGGATGGAAATATGAAATGTTGGGCTTTCTGTTCTTCCACAGTTCATAAGGAGTCTTATTTAGAATAGGTCTGATAGAGATTCTATTCTGAATATAGCATGCAGTGTTAATTGCTTCTGCCCAGAAATGCTTAGCCATATTGGTTTCATTGATCATGGTTCTGGCCATTTCTCGTAGAGTCCTATTCTTTCGCTCTACAACTCCATTTTGCTGTGGAGTTCTGGGGCAAGAGAAATCATGGGCAATACCATTTTCTTTGAAGAACTCCTCAAAGAATCTATTCTCAAATTCACCACCATGATCACTTCTAACCTTTATGATTTTACACTCTTTCTCAGATTGGATCTGAGTGCAGAATTCAAAGAACACTGAATGAGACTCATCCTTGTGTTTCAAGAACTTTACCCATGTCCAGCGGCTATAATCATCAACGATGACTAATCCATATTTCTTCCCTCTGACAGATGCTATTTTGACTGGGCCAAACAGATCAATGTGTAAGAGTTCTAACGGCCTTGAGGAAGAAACAACATTCTTAGACTTGAATGCAGGTCTGGAGAACTTGCCCTTCTGACATGCTTCACAAAGAGCATCTGATTTGAATTTCAGATTTGGGAGTCCTCTGACCAGATTTAGTTTGTTAATCTGAGAAATCTTTCTCAAACTAGCATGTCCTAATCTTCTGTGCCAGACCCATTGCTCTTCAGAAACAGACATAAGACAAGTCACCTTCTGATTCTTAAGATCTTGAAGATCTGTCTTATAAACGTTGTTCTTTCTCTTGCCTGTAAATAGGATTGAGCCATCCTTCTGAATTACAGCCTTGCAAGACTTTTGATTGAAGATTATATCATAACCATTGTCACTTAATTGACTTATGGACAATAAGTTATGCGTTAATCCTTCAACAGGAAGTACATTAGTTATGGAAGGAGAGTTACCAAGACTTATGGTTCCAGAGCCAATGATTTTGCCCTTCTGATCTCCTCCAAACTTGACTTCTCCACCTGGTTTAAGCACCAGGTCTTGGAATGTAGACCTTCTTCCCGTCATGTGTCGCGAGAACCCAGAGTCCAGGTACCATGACATTTTGCTTTTTGTCCTCTTTTCCGCCAAGGATATCTGCAACAGAAATTATCTTCTCCTTAGGTACCCACAATTTCTTGGGTCCTTTTTTGTTAGTTCTCCTCAAGTTCTGATTGAACTTGGGTTTAGCAAAATATTTAACAGGAGGAACAGTATGATACTTCTTATTCTGAGTTCCATGATATTTCTTAGGTTGTGTCACATGCTTCTTGGTGTGTGTTATGTGAAAACTTTGTGCATGTGATGTGTGCTTAATATCATGGGAGTGGCCAAATTTAAATTGGTTATACAGAGGCTTGTATGATATTTTCATATCATCCACAGATTCAAGCTTGTATGGGATTTCACCCTCATAACCAATGCCAACTCTCTTGTTCCCAGACACAGCATATATCATAGAAGCTAGCTGACTTCTGCCAATACTTCTAGATAAGAACTTCCTGAAACTTAAATCATATTCTTTCAGAATATGATTCAGACTGGGAGTGGATTTTTCTGAATCAGAAGGAGATCCAACATTATTGGATAATTTTAAAACTTTTTCTTTTAATTCAGAATTTTCCAACTCAAGCTTCTTAGTTTCAAATTCAAATTGCTTTTTTAGCTTTTTGTATTTGATACTAAGATGAGCTTTTAATTCAAGAAGCTCTGTTAGACTGGAAACTAACTCTTCTTTAGATAGTTCAGAAAATACCTCTTCAGAATCTGATTCTGATGTAGATTCTGATCCATCATCTTCTGTCGCCATCAGCGCAAAGTTTGCCTGCTCTCCTTCAGAGTCTGATCCTGATTCTAATTTAGAATCATCCCATGTTGCCATAAGACCTTTCTTCTTATGAAACTTCTTCTTGGGATTCTCCTTCTGAAGTTTCGGACACTCATTCTTGTAATGTCCAGGCTCATTGCACTCATAGCAGATAGCCTTCTTCTTGTCAGATCTTCTGTCACCAGAAGATTCTCCTCGTTCAAATTTCTTTGAACTTCTGAAGCCTCTGAACTTCCTTTGCTTGCTCTTCCAGAGTTGGTTTACCCTTCTGGAGATCATGGACAGTTCATCTTCTTCTTCAGATTCTGATTCTTCAGGATCTTCTTCTCTAGCCTAAAAAGCGTTAGTGCATTTTTTAACATTAGATTTTAAAGCAATAGACTTACCTTTCTTCTGAGGTTCATTAGCGTCAAGTTCAATCTCATGACTCCTCAGGGCACTGATCAGCTCTTCCAAAGAAACTTCATTCAGATTCTTCGCAATCTTGAATGCAGTCACCATTGGGCCCCATCTTCTGGGTAAGCTTCTGATAATCTTCTTTACATGATCAGCTTTGGTGTAGCCTTTATCCAGAACTCTCAATCCAGCAGTTAGAGTTTGAAATCTTGAGAACATCTTCTCAATATCTTCATCATCCTCCATCTTGAAGGCTTCATATTTCTGGATTAGAGCAAGAGCTTTAGTCTCCTTGACTTGAGCATTTCCTTCATGAGTCATTTTCAAGGACTCATATATGTCATGGGCCGTTTCCTTGTTAGATATCTTCTCATACTCAGCATGAGAGATAGCATTCAGCAAAACAGTCCTGCATTTGTGATGATTTTTGAAATCTTTCTTTTGATCATCAGTCATTTCGCTTCTCGTGAGCCTTACACCAGTAGCTTTAACAGGATGTTTGTAACCATCAACCAGAAGATCCCATAGATCAGCATCTAGACCAAGAAAGTAACTTTCCAGTTTATCTTTCCAGTATTCAAAGTTTTCACCATCAAATACTGGTGGTCTAGTATAACCATTGTTACCATAACCATTGTTACCATTTCCATTGTACTGCTCAGTGGAGCCAGATGTAGATGTGTGTTCATCACCAGCCATCTTTTACTGAAACATTTTCCTCTTCCTGAATCTTTTCTAAACACGGTTAAGTGCTTGCACCTTAGAACCGGCGCTCTGATACCAATTGAAGGATAGAAAAACACTTAGAAAGGGGGGGGGGGAGGTTTGAATAAGTGTAGTCTAAAAACTTGAACGATAAAGATAAATTGCATAGTTATTTTTATCCTGGTTCGTTGTTAACTAAACTACTCCAGTCCACCCCCACGGAGTGATTTACCTCACCTGAGGATTTAATCCACTAATCGCAACAGATTACAATGGTTTTCCACTTAGTCCGCGACTAAGTCTTCTAGAGTATCTTGATCACAACTTGATCACTCCAGGAACAAATGCTTAGACACAAGCTAAGACTTTCTTAGAGTATCCTGACCACCACGTGATCACTCTAATTACAACAGCTTAGACACAAGCTAAGACTTCCTAGAGTATCCTGATCAACACTTGATCACTCTAGTTACTTACAAATTAATGTAATCAAATAAGAGTTTTACAATGCTTCTTAAAAGCTATAATCACAACAGTGATATTTCTCTTAACGTTTAAGCTTAATCACACTAATATATTACAATAGCAATGTAGTGAGCTTTGATGAAGATGAAGTTTCTGAGCTTTGAATTTGAACAGCGTTTCAGCAAGTCTTTCAGAATAATTTCGTTCATTATTGGTTACCTTGCTTCTCATCAGAACTTCATATTTATAGGCGTTTGAGAAGATGACCGTTGGGCGCATTTAATGCTTTGCGTATTCCGTACAGCATTGCATTTAATGTTTCACGCTTTTGTCAACTACCTTGAGCCTTGTTCACGCTGTGTCTACTGACGTTGCCTTTAATAGCTTCCAACATTCCTTTTGTCAGTCAGCGTAGCCTGCCACTTGTACTTTCTTCTGATCTGATGTTTGTGAATATAATATTTGAATATCATCAGAGTCAAACAGCTTGGTGCATAGCATCTTCTTGTCTTCTGACCTTGAAGTGCTTCTGAGCGTGATACCATGAGAACTTCAGTGCTTCTGCTTCTGATCTCAAGTTCTTCTGATGCTTCCATAGACCCATGTTCTGATTCTGCCTTGACCATCTTCTGATGTCTTGCCAGACCATGTTCTGATGTTGCATGCTGAACCTTCTGAGACAAAGCTTCTGAGCGCTGATTTGTGCATACTCTTTATATATTTCCTGAAAGGGAAATTGCAATGTATTAGAGTACCACATTATCTCACACAAAATTCATATCCTTGTTATCATCAAAACTAAGAATATTGATCAGAACAAATCTTGTTCTAACAACATCCATTGACTCCTGGACTCCTGACCTTCACTTAGTCTCCAAGAGATTTCCACAATGGCCGCAACCAATTGTCTTCTCAAGCTTCTGACCTGAACTGGTCGCTTAAGGCATCTTTTGGAGATTTACAGAGGTGCTTCTTATTTAAGAAGATGATCTCCTATTCTCAAGTACATTTGTCTACGACACACTGACTAGAAGTCACTTCTGGTGCCCAAACATCCTACCAGAAGTTTCTTAAGATATAACACATTACGAGTAACAACTCTATGTGTTTTACAATTAAATACAAGCATAACAAATAAACTTGTAGTCTTCTATTCTTGAACTTCTGGATCAGATTTTATTCTTCTGAAAGCAGATAAAGAGCAGCAGCTCTTATGTAGGTTACTTCTATCTTGATCTTGATCTTCTTCTTCTTCAATACTGATCATTAAGCTGATAACAGCTGATGACACATTGATCAACATCAGTAAACATGAAACACTCTACGAGCAACAACTCAGTGTATTCAGTTTACTTTGTCTTTCAACATGATCAATTTAATGCTTGATCAAGTATTCTTGGATGTCTTCATTTCTCCTCAATGGGGCATTCTGCATAACATGCAGGTTTTCTTCTTTATCCTCTGAGATTCTTCATGGTAGGCATATGATGTGTATTTCAACATTTAGTTATCGTACACATAATGTATGTTGCCTCTCAATGGAGCAGTTGAATTAGCTCGTCAGCTTTCACATTCATGCTCTCCATTTCCATCACACAGGCATGTGTTTAGTGTATAACAACACTATTAATTGATTCATCGCATACATAGTATGCGTTGCCTCTTGTGTATCTTCTGATGTGTGTTTGCTTTCTCACACATTTTCTCTCTCTGGTATTGTACAGGCATATGATAAGTGTATATCAGCACTGTTCCTTATCACATACAGAGTATGTGTTACCTCTTGTATATTCTGATGCATGTCTTTATATTTCTTCAATTAAGTGTTCATGCTCAGCTACTTCATCTACAAATGCACAGATGCATCCTGCAAATTCATTCTCTTCTCTTTTGCAGAATATTTCTTTGGTTGCACTCTTGATCCATTTTCCATGGATGATCCTCACTGGATATTCTCTTTTTCTCTCCAGATCCATACTAGGGATGGATGATCACTCACTTTCCATTTTGGATAGATGGGTGGATAGATGGATACCACACTATACTTCAAGTTTGAAGTTTGACTCTATTTATAGCTTGATGAGTGTAATCGTTGGAATCTAGCTGTTGCAGTTGTTTGAATATTGCTTTGAATGCCTTCCTCTCTATTGGCTCATAAATGACAAGTGTTGCTCTTGGAAGAATCTTATCTTCAACTTGATGATTGTAGTGGATGGTGTGTTTCTTTGTTTAAGCTTTGTCTTTCCAACGCGTTGCATGTGGCTTGCTTCTTCTTTTAACCTTGGGAGTTGTTCCTTTTAAATGTGGTAACCGTTTTGCATGTGATGATGTTTCTAACGGCTCTTCCTTTGATTCTCAGCTCTATGTATTTTATTCAATTTTGTATGCTTAGCTATAGATTCTTCATTGGCTTGTACGTGACTTCTACTGATGTTTGTATCTTGCATGTCTCTGCGTCATAGCTTCAGAACTTGTAACTTCAGATTTTTTGATCTTTCTGCGTGTGTGATCTTCTGATGTTGCAAAGCTTCTTGTAGCTAATTTGTTCATTTTCCTTGAAGCTTCTGATGTACTTTTTGATTCTGTGCTTGTTGTATGTGAGCTTTGATATTGTTGTTTAACTCTTTGAAGATTGTTTTGTTGAAGTATAGTTTTTTGTGATACTGTTGTTATTGTATAATCTTCTGAATGATCTTGTTTTTCATTGTTGTTTCTTTACTTCTGATTTGCTGATTTTTGCTTGTTTGATGTATTCTTAAACAAAACATCTGATGAATGATGTTTAGTTTTGTCAATCTTCTGGATGTCTGATTTCATATCTGAGCCAGTATGATGTAGTCTTTATATTATGCTTATGATGAATCCTGTATAAGGCTTATAGCAAAATATATGCGCACTAAATGAAACCATTAGTAATAAAACTGTTACTAACAAAATATATGCTTATTATCATCAAAACCAGATTCTGAACACATATTCTCAATCTTGTTCTAACATTTATTTGTTCAGAGCACCGAAGTAGAGGATTTTTTTCCCCGTGGGGACGGGATGGAGGGAAAAGTTCCCCGATGACATTTTAGGGAAGGAAATGGAAAAGTACCCTCCGCCCCGTGGGTTTCACGACTCCAACCATATTATTTAACTTTTATATTTTATATATTGTATGATATATAACTATGTAATTTTACATAAAAATTAATATTAATGTCTTAGAAAATGAAGAGTCATTAGTGGATCATTTTATATTTATGTTTTATTGTATAAATGTATTGTTTCACTATCCAAGTACCTAACTCTAGAGATTGCACTCAATACATGGAATGTACACAACATCTCCTCCTTTTCTTTTCTCAATTATCTTTGTCTCTCACATTCATCATCTGCGTTGTTCTCATCATCATCTTCACAACAATCACCCTCCTTTGTTCATTGTGCTTATTGTAATTACTCTTCAAATTCGTTTTACTTCCATTAGTGACATGTTTTTCATTCAATTAGGGCTTAATTGCAATTTTGGTCCCCCTATTATTCTTTTTTTTTTTTGAGTTTTGGTCCCCCTATTTTAAAATCCGGAATTTTAGTCCCTATATTTTTGTTTTTTGAGGATTTTGATCCCTCAGCAAATTCGAAGGCAATTTTAAATGAAATGACGCTCACATTGATGATGTGTCAGTGCTAGTTCAGCAGTGAGCTATTTAAAAAAAGTTATTTTTTATTTAAGATTTATGTTGAACAAGCCATCAATGTGAGTTCCATTTTATTAAAAGTTGACTTCGAATTTGCAAGGGTCCAAAATCCTCAAAAAACTAAAATAAAGGTACTAAAATTCCTAATTTTAAAATAGGGGACAAAAATTTTAAAAAAATGATAATAAGGGGACCAAAATTGCAATTAAGCCTTCACTTAATAAATTATTAGTTATGAATTTTCCACACTCACGCATAATCAACCACTTGCGCTGGATGATAGCAGTACCATGGTAGTAAATTAGCGGAAGCATGGTAGCAACAAGTTTTGTTAATATTTATTATTTTTTTAGAAAATAAATATTAGCAACAACAAGTGATTTGAATTTTTATTTATTTATTTATGCAAGATGTATTTTTAATTTTAGAAAAGAGAAAGATGCAAAATATGTGTTTTTATTAAAAGGAATAAAATAACAAAATACCAGTGTCATAGTTGTGATCAAAAAGTATAGAAACTTTCTTAAGATTCTCCTGGGGATCTATCGGGATGGAGAATAATTTTGGAGGCGGGACGGGGAGCGGGAAAGCATCCTCCGAACATTCCCTACCCGTTGACATCCATAGATGTAACTGGTTACTTCATCCATGTAACCGGCTACATCACCAAAAAATGCTCAAAAACACGTATTCAATGTAACCGGTTACCTCAACCATTTTACCGGTTACATCACTTACAGAAGCACTTTTCTGCAACTTTTTCAAATACAAAAACCTTCCCCTCTTAATCCCAAAACCCCAAAATGCAACCAAAACCATGTTCTTCATTACCAACCGCGCGTCAAACATATATATTACCCAATGTTTCTACATATTTTTCACCAACAATTGCATCAATTCAACCACAATTATATCATCAATTCATCATATAGGTTCACACACAAGAAAAGAAATTTAATGAGTAGAATCATACAATATCCATGGAAATCAAACCCCGCATACTTAATCATTATACAATCCCTTAGAAAGTTGGAACCCCATCCTTACCTTAGATTGATGGTTCCCAAGCTTGAACTTTTCTCTTCTTCCATGGAAATCTTCCCCAAGCCCTAACTACTCTCTCTCTCTCTCTCTCTCTCTCTCTCTCTCTATCTCTCTCTCTCTCTCTCTCTCTCTCTCTCTCTCTCTCTCTCTCTCTCTCTCTCTCTCTCTCTCTCTCTCTCTCTCTCTCTCTCTCTCTCTCTCTCTCTCTCTCTCTCTCTCTCTCTCTCTCTCTAAAACCCTGATTTTTCTTTCTCACATATTTCTCTTAACTCAAATAACCCTTAGACCCCTAATATGGTCTTCCTTCTTTACCATCAATATTCCTCAAGCAAATTACTACCTCGCCTTCAATATCTCTACGCATATTGTAACGCCCGGAAATTCGATTATTCGCTTAATCTAGACGTTCAGAGTGTTTAGTGAAGTTTTCGTATTTTGAGACGATTTAGTCTGTATTAGTTCAGGATAGCGGATTGATATTTAATCAAGAGATTTGATATTTTCAGTATTAGAAATATTATTGGAATAATATTTGAAGTTTTGAGAGTTTTCTGAGTAATTAAGATTAGACCGAAAATATGATATATTGGTCGAATTTGGATTGTCGGTGTTATTTTAAGAAGCATATTTGAATTTATTAAGTTAAAAGTTGGATTTTAGTCGGACGGTCGAATAATAATATTAAGAATAATATTATTTAGAAGTTGGAATTTATTATATTGCTGGAATATTAATAAAAGTGATATTTTGATTTAATTTGAGTTATATAACTTATTGGGCCTAATTAGTTGTGGAGAATAATAAAGAGGAGACTTAAACACTAAGCCCAATTGGTTTTATATTAGGGTTTTAGAGATGAGAAAGAGTAGTGTTGTCATTTGGGAGGAAACAAGAATAAAGGAGAAAGAGGCAAGCAATGAAGAAGAAGAAGAAGCTTGGAAATTTTCATCCATGGGGTCAATTGAAGATGCAATTAGAGACCCATTTGAGTGCTTCTATTGATAAGGTAAGGGTGGGGTTCTCTTCCTATAATGGGGCTCAGGAACAATTGTATGTGGGGAATTAGACGTATAGATTTATTGTGTTTGCTTGTGTTAGTTGTTGCTGGAAATTAGAAACCTATAAAATACTGATTTCTCTTAACTGCTGTTGTTGTTGTTTGAGTTGCCGTAGAATTTGGGAAATTAGAAATTGAGATTTTAAAATAATGTAGAAATGCTGTTAGCGATAAACTTCTATTGTTGTTGAGATTGTTGTGATGCTGTGCGAAATGTAACCATTGACGGATGACTTGTAAAGTTGACGGACGGCTAATGGATCCATTAAGTCACTATGTTTCCATCATATGCTATTGTCGTTCTTTTTCTTTTGCTGTCGTGATCTTGTTTTCCTTTTCCATTTCATATTTGTGTGATAGTTGTTTCTTTGCTATCTAACATAACATATATGCCCTGTTTCATATGTTCATAATATTATTTAATGATTTAATGTATATATAATGGTATTATGCCATGGATGGTGATGAAACATGATTATGAATTAATATAATGTAATGATATAATATGATGGGTATTATCATAATTTATAAAATGAGTTATATAATTAGAAACAGTAGTAGTTATAGGACTAATAAAAGACAAAATGGTCCCGTTTGATCAAAATAGTCGGATTAAGCGGTATAATTAGTTGTTCGAAATTTGATGAAAATTCACGTGGTAGTTAAGTTTAATTAGTAGATTAACATGGTGGTGTTATTTTGTTGAAATTTTGATATTTTACGAATCGACTGAAATTGTGTTTGGTTTAAATATTCTTTATAAATAAATTATAAATTTAATAGAATTGTCAATAGAGTTGTTAGAGTTGTCAATAAAGTTGTTAGAGTCGACAATAAGTTGTCAGAGTTGTTTGAATTATTAAGAGTCATATTTTTATTTGTTTTGAGTAATTCTGACATGTTTAGAGTTGTCGGTGTATAACGTCGGTGTTTGTTTTTTTATTGGAACTTTAACAATTCATATCTTTTGAACCGTAACTCCGTTTGAGTCTCCGTTCGAGGCGTTAGAAAGCTAGCGTGATATTCTTTTCAATAAAAATGGTTTTGAGCAATAGAATGCTAGAAATTGGAAATGAAGTAGAAATTGAAGTGAACTAAATTAATATAGTTTGATATTAATTGGTTAAATTAATAGTTAAATTAATTGCAGTGAGTTTAATTGATTGGAATATACTTGAAGTTGGATCAACTATTCGGTTTGTCGGTAAATTACGGTATTTTGAGGATTCATCCGTAATTGTATTTTGGCTTGAATATGTATGTTGAGAATAATATATGTATATGTCATGATGTTGTGCTAATATCGATTCTCTGTGGTTAGTTGGTTAGCATTAAATTAATGATTAATTGCTTGATGTTGAAAGTGTGTGTTTATGTATAATTGGCAAAAATGAGAATTAACATGAGATAGTATGGTTACTAGTGTTAATTGGATTGTGTGAATCGTAATTGATTAATTGGCCTCTTATATGTTAATGATGTGTGTGTTGCGAATGTTGTGTACAATTGGTGGATAATTCATAGAGTTGAATTATTGAGATATGCGGAAAGTTAAGATGGTAGAGATGATCTTAATTGCATATATTTGTGATATTGTACATACATTCATATCATAGTGTGCCTTGAAACACAGGTGGATTTGCTTTGAAACACAAGCGAGCTTGGATTCTAGAGCAAATCGGAAGCCGTAAACTATATGTTTACAATTGGTGGACTTTGGTCTTGTCCGGATCGGAAATGTGGCTTAGATTCTAGAGTTATGAATCGGAGGCCGGTGAAACTTAGAATTTCACATTGGTACCACATGCATAGTGTCACATGTTTCATTGAGTCATATTAGAGTTATGTGATAGTTTATTATGTGCATTAGGTTGTGATAAGTGTACGAGTGAGCAATTGATTATGTGCATTGATGTTGTGATGCTATGTGTATGAGTTTGGTAATTGATTATGTACACTTGGTGTTGTAGTGATAATTGTATTAGTTGATAATTGAGAAGAGGTGATGTTTGAATACGTAATTGGTTAAATGCGAGAATATGTGATAATGATGGATTGTGTATATATTTGGAATAATAGTATTGAATCCTGTGATTATTATATGATTGAACTTCGTGCATACTTGAATATGTGAAATTTATTGGATGATACTATTTACATAATTATGACTTGTTGTGCGATGAAAAGTATGAGAGATTAATGAACTGTGGAAGTATGATGTGTATGGTAACTGTTGATACTTGCGATGTAATGATTTTATATGCCTGAATCCTAATATACAATTTATCATGCGCTCACTTATATGATTTGATATCTCACCCTTTTCTCTTGTTTCGCCGTTGCCTTTATATTGGTAACGTGCAGGTATTCAAGTATGAAGATTTAGTTGCCGTTACTCGAGTCGGTTGTCGCTCTGATACGTAGCACTCTG
The DNA here is from genome assembly GCF_029867415.1 of Vicia villosa. NCBI lineage: Eukaryota > Viridiplantae > Streptophyta > Magnoliopsida > Fabales > Fabaceae > Vicia > Vicia villosa. The sequence continues at coordinate 20,237,960 of NC_081184.1, read as the reverse complement.
GGGGGAACGATTTATGTCATTCATGATGTTGTTGTTTAATTGTGTTATCTTGGTTGAACAAAATGATAAGTTAACTGAAGATATTTTATTGAATACTTGTTTAAGTGATTCCGCTGTGTTTTAATAAAATAAGTTATTCTGTTTCAAAGGTGCTATGTATCCGCTTTATGCGACGAGTTGATTTGTTTTGTTTTTATTATGTGACGCCTCATTTGTTTATTGAGAAATTTTGAAAACTCTGATTTATATATATTTGTCGGGTAGAAATGGGGTGTTACACATATTATCCCACTTAAATATTAATAAAATTCTAAATAATTATTTAAAATATAAATAATCTTCATTAGATTATTTAAACAAAATAATTACTAACTAATATTAGTAATTAGTTACTCATGACACCCCTCATCTTTACACTATTGATCACACACCTCAAACACCATAATTTCTATATTTCTAAGACAACTCTCCCCTTCCAAGGGCCTCACCCCACATCAAAACATCCATCAACGCATATAAATGCACTGCATCACATAATCAAAGTATAAAAAAATAATTTAAATAAAATCGGGGCCTTACATGTAACACCCTTCTAAACCCCCGCGGAATATTAAATAGTTTCAGAGTAAAACATGTACAAGGGCATTACAACTCTAAAAAGAAATAAAAAATTCAATCATGTCATTCCTTTGAGGAATATAAAACGACGTTATTCAGTAAACATTTTTTACACAGCGGAATAGTTTCAAAATATGAATAACTCAAAACGATTAATATTCATCACCAAAAAGCCATCGAATCGTAATCAAATCAGAATAACCAAACAACTAAAAACAAGAGTTTATGAAATTAACTATAAAACAAATGTTCCCCAGTGTTACAAGACAAAAGCATAACACCGACACGACGTAACTAAAGAACTACTCTACGAGCTATCCTCACTAAAGCACAAAGTCGCTACTCCTCAATCTGAAAATGTCAACAGTAAGGTTGAGTCTCATTCACAATTAATAAATGTTATAAGCTCATAAACAATAAAAAATAATTAGTATATTATTCATCCAATTGCAGACATATTTAGATTTACAGCAACATTCATCAACCACACCAAATAAATCAATCGCATCACATCATAACATTGGACATTTTCCATTCATATTATAATAATACATACATACTAATGCAATGCAACTACATGCATGTGGTACTAATCATGGGATTAACGGATCTCATTGATCCAATACCACCAGGATAAGGCTATTGTCAACTCACTAATTCCACACAATGGGAATTAGTTATCGATGATCCAAACATCACCAGGATATAGCTGCGAAATGATTATGAATGCATGCACCGCCTATAGCATGCTAATCATCAACCCCGATTAAAATGAACATCATTTTCATAACCAACTCACCAACACAACACCGAATAGTGCATTCATATTTTAACACCATTCAATAATCATATAATACATACATCACACCAACACATCATCAATAGGGAAAATACATTGCCACAACGCCACCGCATAAATACATTTATTACTCATGCATACAAGTATAATCAACCACCATAAATTACCAGTTTTTTTAAAAATAAAATTGATTTACTGCTCTTTAAGCTATTTTATTAGATAGAAAATTAAATTATCTTTCCAACACACAAACCGGTGCTCAAAACGGGCTTACAGTTCGAAAATTATGAGTTTTAGAAAATAAAACATTTTTCCAAAAAGCTACTGCGTAACCGGTTACAGGAATGGCGTAACCGGTTACATCCATGCAAATGTTAATTTTTTTATCAAAAAAACCTTCAGTGTGACCGGTTACAGGAATAACATAACTGGTTACGCTTGACATAACTCTATTCGCTATTATTTCCTCTCACGCGTAATCGGTTACGGTTCCGTACGTAACCGATTACGCCCCTTTAACAACAACAACTTAACTTTTTGACAGCATTTCAGCCCCTCTACTCAATCCAATTCATACCAGTTCGATTATAACACAATTACATAGCTAATTTCAGAGATTTCATACCAAATTATAAAGCAATAAGTCTATCTAACATCACCAATCATCCACAATCATTCATTTGCAAAATTTTAATGAAATTAAACCTAAACTTCAAAACCCCAAAACCTAATATACATTCCAATTGAGTTAAACAATAAACAAATTCAATTCTATCATCTACAAATCGATAAAAGATGATAATCGGAAGAGTCCCCCCTTACCTTAGCCAAATTCTTGGATTCTTCATCTTCCTCTTCCAAAGCTTTTTCACGTTTTTCTCTTTCTCCTCTTTTGCTCTTTTGCTCTTCTATTTTCCAATTTCTTTTATTTTCCTTCTTTTATGAAAAATATAGTATAACTTTAGTAAAAGCCGGACACTTAGCACCTCCCTTTTAGTAATTACAACACTAGCCCAATTACCTTATATCTCAATTCTTCAATTTAATCCAATTTAAATACCAATTAATCTCGATAATTAATTTAAATTCAAATTAAATTAATAAATGGAAAAATACGGGGTGTTACAACTCTCCCCCACTAAAAGAGTTTTCGTCCTCGAAAACATACCTCAAGTAAAGAGTTCCGGATAAGAGTCCTTCATCTGAATCTCCAGTTCCCAGGTAACATTACCACTTGCTGGTCCTACCCATGCTACTCTGACCAACGCTATCTCTTTACCTCGCAGTTGTTTCAACTTTCGATCTTCGATCCTCATAGGTAATGTCTCAACTATCATATTATCTTTCACCTGCACATCATCCACTTGGATCACAATAGACGGATCCACAATGTATTTCCTCAACTGAGACACATGAAACACATCGTGCAAGTACGCAAGCATCAACGGTAACACAATACGATAAGCTACTTCTCCCACTCTTTCCATAATCTGAAACGGACAAATAAAACACGGCGTCAACTTCCTTGACTTCAACGCTCGACCAACATCGGTTATAAGAGTCACTCTCAAGAATACATGATCTCTCTCTTGAAACTCAATAGTCCTCCTCCTCTTATCATCATAGCTCTTCTGGCGACTCTAAGAAACTTTCATCTTCTCCTAAATCATCTTGATCTTTTCCATAATCCATTGAACAATCTCTGGTCCAGTTATAGCACTCTCACCAGATTCATACCAGCATAAAGGCGTCCTACACCTCCTACCATACAAAGCCTTAAACGGTGCCATATACTCGGATGATAACTATTGTTGTAGGTAAATTCAATCAAAGATAAATAACTATCCCAAGCACCACCTTTCTCTAATGTACAAGCAAACAACAAATCTTCCAACGATTGAATCGTCCTCTCCGTCTGACCATCAGTCTGTGGATGATAAGTAGAACTCAATCTGAACTTAGTACCCAAATCCTTCTGCAAACCTTCCCAAAACTTAAAAGTAAATCTTAGATCTCTATCGGACACAATACTCGAAGGAATACCATGTAGACTAACAATCTTCTCAATATACAATTGAGCTAACTTCTCCATCGGATAATCCATTCTCAACAGTATAAAATGAGCAGACTTCATCAATCTGTCCACAATAACCCAAATAGCTTCACAATTCTTAAGTGTCCTCGCGAAACCAGAAACAAAATCCATAGATATGCTGTCCCACTTCCACTCTGGAATAAACAACGTTTGTATAACCCCATACGACTTCTGATGTTCAATCTTTGACTTCTTGCAAGTCAAGCAAGAATAAACAAATTCAGCAATCTCCTTCTTCATTCCAGGCCACCAAAACAAATTTTTCAAATCATGATACATCTTGGTAGCACCGGGATGAATACTCAATCCACTATGATGTCCTTCTTCAAGAATACTCTTCCTAAGCTCAACAACATTAGGAATACAAACTCGATCACCAAACCTCATTATACCATTCTCGTCAATTCGGAAATCACTTCCTTTACCTTGGTTAATCAAAGTCAACCTATCAACTAACTTAACATCAGTTTTCTGATCCTCTCTAATCTCATCAAGGATACCACTTGTCAGCTTCAGCATACCCAATTTAACACTATCAGAAGTACCTTCACATACCAAACTCAAATCTCTGAATTGTTCAATTAAATCGAATTCCCTCACCATTAGCATAGTCATATGTAAAGACTTTCTACTCAATGCACCAGAAACCACGTTCGCCTTACCTGGATGATAATTCAGCCCAAAATCATAATTCTTAAGGAACTCGATACATCTCCTTTGTCTCATATTAAGCTCTTTCTGATCAAAGAGATACTTCAGACTCTTGTGATCACTGAATACTTCAAATCTTAAACCATACATATAATGTCTCCACAATTTCAACACAAATATTACAGCTGCCAACTCTAAGTCATGAGGTGGATAATTCCTTTCATGCACTTTAAGTTGTCTCGATGCATACGCCATTACCTATTGGTTTTGCATTAACATGCCACCTAATCCCATCAATGAAGCATCACAATATACTACAAAAGATTCCGCCGGATTCAGAAAAATCATAATAGGAGCTCTAGTCAACCTCCTCTTTAACTCTTGGAATCCTTCTTCGCACTTTGAATCCCAAATGAACGCTTGACCCTTTCTTGTCAACTTAGTTAACGACAATGCTAACTTCGAAAATCTTTCGATAAACTTTCTGTAGTAACCTGCAAGACCAAGAAAACTACGAATCTCTGAAACAGACTTCTGGGCTTCTCACTGAGATACCGCTTCTAATTTCGTCGGATCAACGATAATACCATTCTTGGAAATCACATGACCAAGAAAACTTACTTCGCTTAACCAGAACTCACACTTCAACAACTTCGCAAAAAGCTTCTTCTCTTTCAACATTTCCAATACAACTCTGAGATGTTCTCACGCTCTTCTTCACTCTTAGAATATATCAGAATGTCATCGATAAATACTACCACGAACTTATCGAGATAAGGATGAAAAATCCTATTTATATATTCCATAAAAACACCAGGTGCATTAGTTACTCCAAATGGCATCACATTATACTTGTAATGACCAAACCTCGTTCTAAATGCGCACTTCGGAATATCATCCGCTTTCACACGAAACTGATGATATCCAGACCTCAAATCAATTTTACTAAACACACGCTCCAACCAGTTGATCCATAAAATCATCAATCCTCAGCAATGGATACCGATTCTTGATAGTAACTTTATTTAGCTGCCTATAATCAACACATAGTCTCATCGAACCTTCTTTCTTCTTCACCAACAACACCGGCGCACCCCACGGTGAAACACTTGGACGAATAAATTCCTTCTCAAGCAACTCTTCTAATTGACTTTTCAATTCAGCCAACTCAGATGCCGACATACGATAAGGCGCCATCGACACATGACTCATTCCAGGAATCAATTCAATATCAAATTCCACTTCTCTCTCAGGTGGAAATTCTCTAACGTCTTCTGGAAAAACTTCCGGAAAGTCTCGCACAGCCGATAATTCACTAATCATCGCTTTTCCTTTCACTTTCATTGATGCAAATAGCATAAACACAGTCGCCCGGTCCTTAACCGCCTCGCTCACCTATCTAGCAACCATTGCCAAATCTTCAACATCGACAGCTTCCAGAAAGATAACCGTCTTCATAAAACAATTGATATGAACCCAATTGAATTCCAACCAATTCATTCCCAGAATAAGATCAAGTTGATCCAACGGAAGACACACTAAGTCCATTCCGAACTTTATACCAAAAATATCAATTGGACAATTCAAGCAAGCAAATGAAGTAGTCACTAAACCCGATGCAGGAGTGTCAATAACCATACTTCCATTTATATTAGATATTTCCAATTTCAATCTTTAAGCACAATCCAAATAAATAAAAGAATGAATTGCTCCAGTATCTATAATTGCAATTAAAGGTGTGCCATGGATAAAACACGTACCTTTAATCAATCAATCTTCCGGAGTAGTCTCTAACCCAGAAAAAGCAAAGACTTTACCACCAGCTTGATTCTTCCTTGGCTTAGTGCACTTTGGAGTGATATGGCCTTCTTCACCACAGTTGTAGCAAGTCACAGCTTTTCCCTTACAATCAGCAACAACATGACCCGCCTTACCACACCTATAGCATTTGTTTTCTTCACTCTTGCACTCATGGATGTGATGTACAGCTTCACCACACCTATAGCACCTAACAGGAGCACTAGAGTCTCCCCACACTAGGCCTTTTCCAACCACCAGCTTTCGGATTACCTTTTCCATATGACTTACCTCTATCCATAGGTTTCTTCCCCTTTTTGTCAACCAACTCGCGAGAGTGAGATGACTTCATCTTAACATTATCCTCCTCAAAGATCCTACTACCATCCACCAAGGCAGCAAATCTGTGAATCCTCTGATATCTGATACCTTGCTTGATCTCATCACGAAGACCATTCTCAAATTTGATACACTTCGAGAATTCACTAGCCTCATCATTGTTGTAGTGAGTGTAGTACTTCTCCAGCTCAACAAACTTGGACTCATACTCAGGAACTGTCATATTACCCTGCTTCAGCTCTAGGAATTCAATCTCCTTTCTTCCCCGAACATCCTCAGGAAAATACCTTCTCAAAAATTCTCTTCTAAACACATCGCAAGTAATTGTTACACCAGCAGCCTCAAGTTCATCTCTAGTAGCAACCCACCAGTCATCAGCTTCCTCAGACAACATATGAGTACCATACCTCACCTTCACATTCTCAACGCAATTTATCACTCGAAAAATCCTTTTGATCTTCTTGAGCCACTTCTGAGCACCATCAGGATCGTGAGTGCCTTAGAACAATAGAGGATTATTCCTTTGAAATTCTCCCAGCTGTCTGTTAGCACCAATTTCCTCCCTGTTGGGATTCCTTCCTAGCACACCAGCAATCATTCCCAAGGCCTCAGCAATTACATCATCGTTTCTTCCACCTCTTCCAGCCATTGTTCTGCTAATTCACAAAACAATATTTGTTTGACAAAAGTATCGACAGTGTAAACATCACACTAGTCGTATACAAGGAAATAATTGAAAATTCTAGTAACACATGATGAATGTCGTAACGGATGTTATGACATCCACTTTAGAACTGATAATAAAATTTTGCAAAGAGTAAACAAAAACAATAAGGAATACAAGAGATTGTTTACCTAGTTCGGTGTGAAACAAAACCTACTCTGGGGGCTACCAAGCCAGGGAGGAAATCCACTATAAGCAGTATTAATTCAGAGCCAAAAATACCAGTTTAAACCCCTCACTTAAGACCTACCCAATGCAATTTCAATCTAGTGCTAGACCTGAGTTCCTACTCACTCCCCCTCAATCACAGCAGTGATAACAAACAGAAAACTACGAAAAGCAAATTGAAGACACACTCCAAACAAATCTTGATATTGCTTAAAAGCTTCAATCAAGAGACACAACACTCATGCTTAAAATCTTAGAGTGACACAACAAATTACAACTTAAAACACCCTATTCCAAAATAATCATCAAAGTGACAATTGCTTGGATTACAAGAAAACACTAACACAAACACACGTGAAAATAAACCACAATTCACCAAATTCTTCACACAAAAATATCTGCCTTTGAAAGTAGGATTAGCAATCTTCTTATAGGCAGCACTTGGGCCTTGGGCCTTCCAAACATAAATTAGGGTTAACCAAGTTAACCTAATTTCTACATCATCAGGGTGTTAATTCATATGCTGCAGACGAGATCTTTTAGCGAGAACTATACAACACTAAATATAGTTTCCTAAATTGTAGCCTGAGATAAATAAGGAAACATAACAACTAAATATAATAGCTAAACATAACAGCCACTGTTGTCAGATACTGATGTCATGACATCGAGCATGACATCCAACCAAAACCTGTATTAGCTCAAGCAATCAAACCTTGCATAATACTACACATAGCATGTCATGACATTAGTCAAGACATCACATATACTAGAATGTTTTACCACAAAATGCAGCCAATATAAAAGCATATACAATAATAATAATAATAATAATAATAATAATAATAATAATAATAATAATAATAATAATAATAATAATAATAATAATAATAATAATAATAAGACTCTGGTCACAATGACCAACTATGATCTGATACCACTATTGTAACACCCTTCTAAACCCCCGCAGAATATTAAATAATTTCAGAGTAAAACATGTACAAAGGCATTACAACTCCAAAAATAAATAAAACATTCAATCATGTCATGCCTTTTGAGGAATATAAATCGATGTTATTCAGTAAACATGTTTAACACAACGAAATAGTTTCAAAATCTGAATAAATCAAAACGATTAAAATTCATCACCAAAGATCCATCGACTCATAATCAAATCAGAATAACCAAACAACTAAAAACAAGAGTTTATGAAATTAACTCTAAAACAAATGTTTTCCAGTGTTACAAGACCAGAGCATGACACCGACACAACGTAACTAAAGAACTACTCTACGAGCTATCCTCACCAAAGCACAAAGCTGCTACTCCTCAATTTGAAAAATATCAACAGTAAGGGTTAGTCTCATTCACAATTAACAAATGGTATAAGCTCATAAACATTAAAACATCATTAGTATATTATTCACCCAATTGCAGATATATTCAGATTTACAGCAACATTCATGTTATAATAATACATACAAATTAATGCAATGCAACTACATGCATGTGGTGCCAATCATGAGATTAACCCATCTCACCGATACAACACCATCAGGATACAGCTACTGCCAACTCACTAATTCCATAAAATAGGAATTAGCTACCACTGATTCAAACACCACCAGGATACAGCTCCGAAATGATTATGAATGCATGCACCACCTATAGCATGCTAATCATCAACCCCGATTAAAATGAACATCATTTTCATAACCAACTCACCAACACAACACCGAATAGTGCATTCATATTTTAAAATCATTCAACAATCATGTAATACATACATCACACCAACACATCATCAATAGGGCAAATACATTGCCACAACGCCACCACATAAATACATTTATTACTCATGCATACAAGTATAATCCATCACCACCATAAAATACCGGTTTTTTAAAATAAAATCGAGTTAATGCTCTTAAAGCTATTTAATTAGATAGAAAATCAAATTATCTTTTCAATACACAAAACGGCACTCAAAACGGACTTACGGGTAGAAAGTTATGAGTTTTAAAAAATAAAATATTTTTCCAAAAAGTTACAGCGTAACCGGTAATAGGAATGGCGTCACCGGTTACGTCAACATAAATGTTATTTTTTTTTCAAAAAAACCTTCAGTGTAACCGGTTACGGGAATAGCGTAACCGGTTAGGCTTGACGTAACTTTATTCACTATTATTTCCTCTCACACGTAATTGGTTACGGTCCTGTCCGTAACCGGTTATGAGATCAAAATTCAATTTTTCTGGAAAACACACTCAGCCTAACCGGTTACGTAACCGATTACGCCTCTTCTGCAACAGCAACATCACTTTTTGAAAGCATTTCAGCCCCTCTACTCAATCCAATTCGTACCAGTTCGATTATAACACAATTACATAGCTAATTTCAAAGATTTCATGCTAAATTATCAAGCAATAAGTCTATCTAACATCACCAATAATCCACAACCATTCATTTGCACAAAATATATGAAATTAAACCTTAACTTCAAAACCCCAAAACCTAACATACATCCCAATTGAATCAAACAATACATAAATTTAAATCTATCATCTACAAACCGATAAAAGATGATAATCAGAATAGTCCCCCCTTACCTTAGCCAAATTCTTGGATTCTTCCTCTTCCAAAACTTTTTGACGTTCTTCTCTTTCTCCTCTTTTGCTATTTTGCTCTTCTATTTTTCAATTTCTTTTATTTTCCTTCTTTTATGAAAAATAGAGTATAACTTTAGTAAAGGCCTAACACTTAGCACCTCCCTTTTACTAATCACAACACTAGCCCAATTACCTTATATCTCAATTATTCAATTTAATCCGATTAAAATACCAATTAATCCCGATAATTAATTTAAATTTGAATTAAATTAATAAATGAAAAAATAAGGGTGTTACATTACACATTTCCCATCTCAAGCAGCGGAACAAATGCTCTTCAAAGCTCTAATCGATTGTTAAAGAAAGACTGTACCATTCACCCACATGCTTCTATTAGATTAATTATCTAATTAATTAAATATGGATTGAAATAATTAATTATTAATTAATTATGTTATGTTCAATATTATTAAACACTAATTATTGATAATTATTTTATTAGTTTTTATGTCTAAATGGACTGTGATGGTGTGGAGCATTCAGTTAAGTCCAATGAGAGGACCTTGCCCTCAACCATTTAGTTATTTAAGTGTTTCCCCATTAAACAATTAAGATATACTCTGAAATCCTAAACAACAATGTGGATAGTAATCCTTTCATATCACTTTTCTGACGACACTCTTTCAAATCCTACAAGGTACATTATTATTATTCTAGATTACTCATTAATATAATAATATGCTATAATTTGTATCTATTAATTAAGTTAAATCTATCGATCTGTATCAGAGCCTTGTTGATACATATTATGGTTATTTTGAAATGTTTGTTTATTTATCAAATTGATTTATTATAAAAGTCAATTAATCTAATAGGTCGACACTCTATGAATTTGAAATTATGGTATCAGATATAAGATGTCGAATGAGATGTCACGACACAATATCTGAGCACTATAACAGTTATGAACAAGTATATGACAACATATAAAATAGTGCAGAAAATAAGGAACACAACGATATGTTGACCTAGTTCGGAAACAACCTTCCTACTCCGGGGGCTACCAAGCAAAGGATGAAACCAATATTCGATAGTATCAATTCGAAGTCAAACTCCCCGTTCACACTTTTCACTTAATCACTACCCTTCCTATGACTTCTACCTAAGACCCCCTAGGTATGAGGCCCTCCTCAAATCCCTTTAATCACAGAACCCCTGTGACAAACTGCACAATAAACAAAACACAGAAGACACACTTCCAAGACACACAATTCTTAATACTTCACATCTTATGAGAATTGACACATACTCTCCTTGCTTAAAAGCTTCGGAGATCAATCATTCAACACCTACAGGTTTGTGAATGAAAACAGAACTTACAACCAAAATAAGGATTCCTAGAACCCTAAAAGAACAAATACCAGTTCCAAATAAAACTAGGTTACAACCCTTCTATTTATAAGATTAAACTCGACTGGACTGGGCTTCAAAAACGCAGCAAAGGGCTGCCCAAATTCTGCCACTTGTTCTCCAAGAAACTAGGTCTTCAATACAAACTTTCCTAAATCATCTTCAGTTATAGAAAGTCTAGAAATCTCTTGATTTGAGTCAATCTTGGATAACACATCAACTAATTGATTATTCCAGAATATTCTGTGAACATAAGATACTGTAGCAATTAAAAACACGATCCACTTGAAATATCAGCTCCTACAGTTAAGATGTCAAACCAGACATGTTGAGACATCTTGTTCTACATGTTGAAATCAGTAAACTGCATTCTCTTCAATATGATTCTGCTGAATTTGTTTTAACAAAATGCATGCCAACCTTTAGAGAAACAACAAAATTAATTTATGGTTGTTTTCAATTTAAGCCTACGATTTCACGGTGATTTTTACAAATTTTATGGCAAGGTGAATATACTGAGCAGAAATATGTGTTTTCTTAAAACCATTTAGCCATGTTGTTATTGAAAATCATAAGGAGAAGAATATGGATTTTACCACTAGTTATTAATGAAATAGTGTGATTTTCTTTTATTTTGGATTTTCTTTCTACCTTTATTGGATTGAAATACTACTTCAAAATTGTTGAGTGAATAATAAAATATCCATTTTAGTTTTGATTTTTATTCTCAGATAAATCCTTAATTTAATTTGGAAATTTTGTGAATAGGCTTGAGCTTAAAAAATTGATATCCTAATATTTAGAATAATTGTATCGTTGTATTGTATAGGTCATCTTGTAGTGATGTTTTCTTGTAGTGATTACCTTCTAAATAGGAAATAACACAATAAATGTGCACCAACTATTCTTCTCTTGGTAGCTATTTTCTCTCTGATTCTTTGTGGCAATACTTCTAGTCTTAATATTAAATAATATTTTGCCATATATTAGTTATTTTTACTCTTATTATTTTTACTCTTACTAATCCTAATAATATGTAATGTATATATCTATTCAATTTAAATTTAAATCCTTCAATTAAAACCTATAAACATGTCACATTATATATTTCACAAATTAATATGTTTGACAAAAGAAATATAAATTAGATAAAATAGGATTGCTAATGATAATGTATATTATGTTAAATATACCAACTTAAGTATGCAGTTACTTCAAAAATTGTTGACTCTGCAATGCCATGGATTTATTTCCACTCTAGTTAACCTTCGGTCGTTATTAGTTACCTAAGTTTTTGGCTAATAGTTAATTATACAATTGAATATTATTATGAAATTGGATCTTCTACATAAGCTATTAATGTTGACGTTACAACAAACTTTACCAAAATCTATCAAAAGCCTAAATGCAAGGCTTTTTCGATTAAAATTAAAGTTGTGAAAACGTTATATATAAGGTAAATTCTTAGGTATCCATGATAAGTAATTGGATATTGGTACCTTAAATGTAAATTGGTTTAGATTTTGATTTTATTTTAAAATAAAATAATTGTGTTCTGATACTCATGATGAATTGGCATTGAATAATTTACATTGATTTATAAGTTTTTGAGATGATAGCTGTCAATACCCTAATTTTTTATCCCAAGATCTCAATTTATTTTATAATCATGATAAAAGAGTTTGGTCATCATCATCACCATTCATCTCATATCAATATCATTTATGCATCATTGCTAACCCTATTATACAAAAAATGTGTTTGCTTGTTTGTTTCTTGGTTCCACATGATAGGTGATTGATCGAGGAGCTCGGGCAATTAGGATTTTATGGCTCACAAAGGGATTTAGGCTTTCTCATATGCTCAAGTGGTTTCCCTCATCAATATCCAAAGCTCAATAGTGCTTCAACTCAAGATCATTAACTTTCAAATTCATCTGGTACATAAATTAGGGTTTTGACCTAATTCTCTTGGGAGGTTGTCTTTTGGTCAAAGCATGATCCTATGGCTCAAAAACATGATTTAAGGACCTCAAGTATTTCATAATATCCCACTCATATCATTCATTTGGCTAGAAGAGCTTGATTCCTTTGTATTGGAAAGATTGCATTTCAACTGCTAAAAAGTCAACTATGCAAGATTCCACTTTGACTTTTGGAATTTTTTGTCTACTATGAACTTCTAAGGTCAAGAATCATGCAAAAATGATTGATAAAGTCATTTGATCAACTTTAATCAAGAAAATCAATCAAAAGTTTCAAAAAAATGGAATTAGGGTTTTGGAAAATTTTTAAGTTATGGAGAAAAATCATGTTCAAGTACTCAACTTTGAAGACTTGTAACTTCTTAATCAAGCCACCATTTTTCATGCTCTCTAGACCGAATTGAAGAACTCATTTCATACAACAACTTCATCTTAGGGGTTTGTTTCCAAAAGATGTAAGCATTTTGAGCTATGATGCCATGAAAATGATAACTCAAAGGAAAACACTTGGAAAAAATTTCAAGGCAGTTTTGATCGATAAAAGTAGCTGACTTTGAAGCCATTTTTCACAATGATCCCTTTTGATTCAAGAAAAACTCCAAAAATGAAAGATTTAGAGGATGTCCTGGGCTTTCCAAAGAGTACAAGAACACATTTTTATCATGCTTGAGCTATGAGTTTCGAAGAGATGAAGTTGAGGTTCAAAACTTGATTTCTAAGTCATTTTCATGAGATGTTCTTAGAGCCAAAACATTTCAAACCTACTAAATCCTTGATTACAGTTCTTATAACTTACAAATCTTACTCTGATCAGAAGATTACACAAGTCTAAGGAACATTATCCATTTGTTTTGATTATTAACAAATGTTTCATTCCATTTCAAGACTAAAGGCATGACTTCCCCTTTGGTAAAGTGACTTTAATCATAAAGTTTTAAGTCTTGATCTGATACATTGTTGCTTATGATCACACAATATCTTAAAACAACCAAGCAACCAACTAAAATCATATGAGCCTCCCTATTGTTCATGAATCAAGCACGCTAAAGTCATTAGAACCATAACTTTCAACATTACTTCACCTTTAAGTAAGCAAAGTCAAGTTGAGCTTGGAAGCTCCAATTGAGCTGATTTCTTCACTCACAACTCAGGTTCCTTGCCTATAAATAGAAGCCCTTTACTCTAAAACCAAACACACCAGAAATCTCAAAGTCACTACCTCACACAAAGTTCCATTTTCATCACTTTGCACAAACTTTCAAATTTTCAATTCCCTTCAAGTTTTCTGCAAACTTATCACTCAAACACCTCACATGTAACACATAGAACTTGTAGCAATCTTAAAATTGAAACTGTAACAGCTTTATCACCATTCTCCATTTTCAACTTTCACCATTTTCAACTTGAAGTGAACAGAGTAATTTAAGCATCCTCAAGGCAAACAAGTCATTCAATTAGCTTCAGGGAGGTCCAAGGAAGGTGTTAGAATCATCACTTTGCTTCTGGAAGCAATAGAAGAGGCATTTGACTTTCTCCAATTGGTAAGATTTTTTTCATTTTTTATTTTCATCATTTGAGCATCCTTTTTGATAATTCTTGATTCTATATTGCTTTGTATGATGTAAGGAATAAAAGCCTCACATATCTGCCATTTATCTTTAATGTGTGTCATTTAGTTTGATTTTGAAATTCTAGGGTTCTTAGAGTTTTCTGCAAAACTAATGAGCTACAGGTTGAATAAATTTATGAGAGCTACATGTTTGAGTTCGTGTTAAAATTCTAAGCAATTTTCATGTTTACATCACTACAAATGGTTGAGAAATGAGAAAACTCGTTTTCTGGAAAATTGACTCGTCTTAAAGAAGAAGATGAAGTTCAAATTTGAACTTCTGGGCATATTTTAAAATATATTTAATTGAATTTAACTTAAACACTGGATGTATAGCCACCCTAGTGGTAGAGCGCGTGCCTGTTATGCCTTGATTTTTTGTACACTTCTCATTTATAACTTCTATTTTAATAATATATTAAAAAATACCAAAAATATATTTATTTTACTAACTTTTAATTAATTCAAAACTAGTACTTTTTATACTTTCTTTAAAGGCCTTTATAAAAAAAACTTGGTTAATTCCTTTGTCCAATTGATTACTTGTGCGATTGTGATGATAACATGTTTGACTTAAGTTCCATTTGAAGTTAATAACATGATTCAAATGTTTTATCACCTAGGGTTTTTTTTTTAAAATGAATGAACTTTGTTTGGATCCTAAAACCCTAATTCTATGATCAATGAACTTTCCCTTTGATTTTGATGCATCATCTTGTTAATATTTACTTATACATCAATGCCATGATCATACCTTGATTCCTATGCTTATACCATGATAAAATCAACCATACTTTGAAACTTAAACTTGTATGATTAAATTTTTACATAAACAAAATGATCGTCTTCACCATGTTCATACATTTAATACACTTTTCTTGTAATCTTTTTTTATTGATGTGTATCCATTGAGCATACTTTGTTTACTTATGTACATACTTGAGTGATCCACATACTTTTACCATATGCTTTAGGGTTAAGTATGTTTTGGATCCCTATAAATATCTCAAATTTCATTTTTAGTCCCTATTAAAAAAATGACATATTTTGGTCCCCATAAAATTATTATGCACGTAGTTTTAGTCCCTACTGTTAAACCGATGTGTATTTTTGAATGATTATTTTACACAGAAGTTTAGAACATTATAAAAAGTTCCTCAAAAAAATAGAAACTCTAAATTTGATTTCTAAGTCGAGATTTGGATTACTTTTATCATTATCTTTTGAAATTTAAAAAATTCATATTTAATTCTTCTCATTATAGAAAATTCTATAATTTGCTAAAGAAATATTTTATAATATTCTAAACACGTGTGAAAAAAAGTATTCAAAAATTTAAAATTTTAAGGGTAATTAAATAGTTTTCAAAATTTAAAAAAATAACAGGGACTAAAACTGAATGCATAAAAGTTTTATAGGGATTAAAACATGTCATTTTTTTAATAGGGACTAAAAATGAAATTTGAGATATTTATAGGGACCAAAAACATACTTGACCCTATGCTTTATATATACATTTTCAAAATATTATTTGCATACTTTTCTTTGCAAAGAAAAATAGAGTCTTCCATCTTCTTGATTTGTAACCCAAGGAAGTAGGTTAATTCATTAACCAAGCTCATCTCAAACTCATATTGCATCTCCTTGACAAAAAGTTCGTGAGGATATGACTGAGGAACAACATGGGTCAATGTATGGAGGATATCTAATCCCTTGCTCTTATACAAGAAGAGATGAGATAGGTTCTTCAAAGGACAAATGAAGATGGTAATCTCACCCCAGAGGAAGGTTTTATGAATCAAAATGTCAGAAATACTAATGAGATTCCTATTCATATTAAGAAGAATTCACATCATTAGAACGATTCAGAACTTGAAGCCTTCAGGTTCCTGACTGAGCAGAAGTTTCACCTCCTGGAGCATAGGTTGAAAGTTGTATAAGGTCGTAACTCAGTTTATTTAGACATTATCAGTTTGTGCCTAGTGACTGGTATCAAGATCCTTGCTAAGTTCAGAATCCCCAACTTTGGGAAATACAAGGATACCACTTGTCTGTGGACTCATGTGAAGGCATTTTGCAACAAAGTGGCTCCTTATGCTAAAAATGACAAGTTACTAATGCATTTCTTTCAAGATAGCCTCAGTGGTACATCTCTTGAATGGTATACTCAACTCGAGCGAACTCATATCCGAACTTGGAAAGAATTAGCTGAAGCCTTTGTAAAGCATTACAAGTACAACTATAACATAGCTTCGACCATAATTCATCTCCAAGCCTTGACTCAGAAAATTGATGAGTCGTTCAAAGAGTATGCACGAAGATGGAGAGAACTAGCTGCCAAAGTTCAACCTCCACTCTTAAATTAAGAGCTTATGAATATGTTCAAAGATATGTTGAAAGGTGTATACTACCAATATCTAATTCCATGTAATGCCTCCGAATTTTCAGAGTTGGTTGCCATTAGAGAAAAAAATTGAGAATGGTCTCAGGAACGGTAATATCCAAGATGTTGTTGTTACTTTTGAATTACCCAAGCATGTGGAGGAAGAAACCGATGTAGTTTCTGAGTATGAAGAAGATTCTCCTGATTCTGATCCTGATTAGGTCTCTTATCATGAAGCGGTAATAGTTACTCCTATGCAGGATGCTCCTGAAATTTGTGTTGTAACTCTCAGTCAGCCACCTACTCAGTTTGTTCAACGAAAGTCTGTTCCATGTGATTAATCAGTTCAGTATGCGCCACAACGAAGAAATTATCGACAGAATCATCGCCAACAGGGTAGGCAGAGGCATAGAAGGTTAAAAGAGTGTATGGTGCTATTCCTATGACTTATAATCAGTTGTTACCTAACTTGCTCAAGCTTTCTTTGGTGGAACAAAAATAGTTTGACCATGTTCCTTTTTCGTATCCTGTGGGATTTGACCCTAATGTTAGTTGACTACCATACTGGGGCACTTTCTATCAAAGACTATAATAAATGCAGGGAAAAGGTACATGACCTACTTAATGCAAAGGCTATCATATTCACACCTGAAGGCCATAATTGAAGTTCTCCTTTGATCCAGTGAATCTTCTAAAGCAATAAGTCCAAACGAAGAGGATCTCCTCAACATTGGAAATCTTTATATCATCATGCATTTTCATGTGTAATCTTTCTTGTTTTGTTCAGTAACGTTGTATGCAAAGCTTGTTTATTTTTTTATCAATAATAGTAATGCATTGAATATGTTTGTCTTGAAAAAATCCATTCATTTCCACTCTTAAATGTGTTTTCTCTGCTTGTGATACTTGACTCTTGTTAAACAAAGCATGATAACTCCGAAGGGAGAATGATGAACATGTAATACCCAGAACCTTAAATAGTATGGTTTTGAATAAAACGTTGTTGACAATGTACATACATTGTTTCAAATCTAGAAACACTGGAGATATAAAAGTGTGAAACCCTTGTTAACCCCTTTGAGCCTTGAAGTAGGAGTTTCTTTTCTCAGAAAAGTCCTAATATTAACTTGGGAATAGATAGTCTTTAGTTAATTTGATCGAGCATTCAAATTTCAAAAGGAGTGAACATTCGAGGATCAATCCCCCCTTATCCCCTCACCTATCAAGAGGTCAACTAAAAAAAATCAAAACCACAATGGTTAACCCTCACCAATAGAGGAGTGAAGCACTCATTACCATGTCAACAAGTCAAAAGACTCAGGATCACACGACTTGTTCAAAAAGGAGATGAATGAATCAAAAGAAAGAAAGAATGCCCGCTAAATCAAAAAGAGAAAAACAAGTGACTGGGGCAATCAGGTCTAGATTAGAAGAATCTCTTAAAGTGAGAGTAATCAGGGGTAGTAACCCAAGCGTCTTTGAAACTACCTCCAACACTGTTTAGTCAGGGACAGTGTTCCAAAGTTAATGATACTAGGGAAAAATGTTTATGATAGCTCTGATCTAAGAAATTCCTCTCGAGACAAATTTCTTCAAAGTCCCTATAGGCTGGGGGCAAAGCAATATGCAGTGACATTTCTCCTCTTCAGGAGTTGATAAGTTTAAGTTTAGGCGCAAGCTAAACAACTAGTGAATTCGAAGACTGTCGGGAAGTCACGATCGTCATCCTTAACACTATTCAGAAGGCTAAAGTCAAATCTTCATTGGCACCTCTCTTTAGAGATCAGTTGGATTTGCAACTCCCCACTCTGGAGGTTGCAACCAAGGGTGATTGGCAAATCGAATTTTTATCCCCAACAGTAAAGTTCAATCTTCATTGGCATCTCTTTTCAGAATTCAGTGTGATTTGCAATTCCCTCCCAGAGGTTGCAGCCAGTGGTGATTGGCAAATCGGTTGATTATTTCCCACATGGATTAAAATCTTAAAGTTTAGGTTATTAGCACTCTTAAGCAGAAATCAAAACTCTATCCTGAGAGTTCCTTGCAGATATTCAACTTTGTATTGGCACATTGCATATAATAATCACCATTACATTACATCCACCCAAATGTGTAATGCTTCCATTTATATGGAACATTACTCTGTAGAAAAATTCAAACATGCATTGAAGCATAAGCCAATTTTGTTTCCTTCTCCCCCAGTGGATTCGCCTAATCTTTTGATTTAACCCTAGAATTTTATCCCCACAGATATATTTATGATGTTACCCGCAAGTGTCCATGGAGTCCATGACTTTCTAGGTTCTTTGTGTTTTGAATCCACTATTATCCTGGTATTCATGTTTAGTCTAGTGGTTACTAGTTCTCTTGAGCCGAGTCTGCTTACTCGTCTCTTTGTTGTAAAAATTATAGGTGCTCAGTGATAACACGATTTTATATCGTATATTTAGCTTGAAATCCATAAATATTTATAGCATTTTCTGTTAATTATATTGTTTTATTATGATATTATGCGAGTATTTGCTTCGTTTCAGGTTTTACACTCTTATTGAGACTATTTGTGAAAAGGAGAAGAAATGAAGCTAAAATGACTACTATTTGTGTCTAAAAGATGAAAAAGGGGTGCTGAAGTGAAAAAAGGGTGCAAAAGGAGAACCAAAAGCCCAAAGAGAGAGACCAGCCCACGAAGGAGCTGGAAAGACCTAAAGAGCACGTGGAGACGCCCGTCTCCAACGTCTCTCTCTGCCACGTCACGATGAGGAGACGTCCGTCTCCAACTCCCCCTATATTTTCTCCACTTGAGACGCACGTCTCAAGTCAGTTGCTGAGTCTCCCTAAAGAAGTGGAGACGTGCGTCTCCGAGTTCCCAGCCCAGAAGTCCTGCATTCATGCGTTCCAACTGCAAAGGCTCGCCTATAAATAGAGGAAGCTACTTCACTTCAATCTGTCAGATTTTCTGCTAATGAAGTGCTGCCGAAATTACTCCGCGACCATTATTTTCTTTCCTGCTTTCAATTAAACTATTTTATTTTCTTACAGCAATTTTTACACCGGAAATTGTTGTGAACCTTTTATAAATCTAGCCTTACGTTAGATTTATCCTTTTTATTCCTTGTTTTAAATTTCTGCCCGTTTATTTCCGAAGAACGATCCAGCCAACCTGTGGTGGAAGTTCGATACTTCAAGATTCAATTCAATTAAGATTTATTTTATTTCAGGCTTATCATTTACCGCTTTATTTATTATTGTTATTGCATGATATATTGTATGCCATTTAACATGCCTTTTATTATAAACCAAATTAATTCATGCATGCTTAATCGTATTAATATGTCTGGCTAATTAACTAAGATATCGGTATGTAAAGTAAGTTAACCGTGGGATCCGAAATAAATTGGCTTAGTTTTATTTTATTGAATATCACTTGTTTTTGGTTTGTATGTCTAATTTAATTAGTAAGTCTTAAAACCAATAGAGCGAAAGTTTGAGGGGTTAAGACGGTCAAAGGTTAAAACCAATAGAGCGAAAGTTTGAGATCTTTAACTGGATAGTAGACATAGGACATTAGTTTTAAGGATGGTGAAAGCGTATTAAAACTAATTAGAACTTATTTATTTTCAAAAAATGTTTTTACACCCGCGCGGGATGGAGAAAGCGTACGTTAGGGATATTAGCATGTTCCGAGTCAACAGAGCGAAAGTTTGAGATTAGGATATTTAAATAGATAACAACTTCATAAAACAAGCATTTTATTAATTACGTTGTTTCCAAAAAGCTTTTCTAAAATCTAATGGGATGGCGAAAGCGTACATTACGAGTTAGGACAGTAGTCTAAATCAACAGAGCGAAAGTTTGAGAGGAGGACTTTTAATCAATTGAATTAATAAAGATTTTTAATCGAACTAATACGTTAGCCAATGGACCTTCGGATCACCTAAAGTTAAACGAAATAAATACTGATATCCGTCTATTATTATATTTCTTAGTATTCACAATCACTTCCCCTTAGAAACAATCAAAATATTAGTAGCCTTAGCTTTACATAGTAACCTTAGATAACGGTAGATCGATTCATAGTCCCTATGGATTCGATATCTTTTAAAATTACACGACACGACTGTGCACTTGCAGTCATAAGATTAATAGATACGTAAAGTCGCGATCACTCAGCAACTGACCTAAAACATTGGGGCTTACCTGATGCAGTATGCTATTATGACCTGGGGACTGTTTGAAGTCGGTGATGCTTATGAACAAAATGAAATTCTTCTCTCTAAGGAGGTAACCCAGATGAAGGATGCCCTAAAGGTTCAGACCGACAGGTGGAGGAGTTGAATAAACAACTATCTGAAGCGAAAAGGCAAAAAGTGGAGTCAGAGTCCAAGTTCTTAGATCTTGAATCCAATAAAAAACTGACGAAATCCTTGCAGGAGGCCCAGGTGGACATTTTATTAGCTTTTGAGAGAGCTAAAGCCCAAGCGTTGTGTCTTCAACCTGACCTTAGACCGGTTTAACAAAAGCCAAAATACACAACAATTCTGAAGCAAAAGCTCTGTCTTTCGAATTCAATTCAGCAATTTGGACTCCTAAATTCCAGTTCCAAATTACTATGACTATACTTGTCCCAACGCTTTGATAATTAATGTCTAGAATTTGATCCAATGATCCAAGGGCCCATAATAATCTATGCATGGTGCATAGATTTTTATCTATGCACGGTAACTGCACCCGTGAATAGAAGAGGAAAACCACTTCAAATCAACAAAAGAACAAATGTTTTGCCACCACAGTGAATCATGCTTAGAAGTAGTCGACACAATGGTAGCCAAGATCTTCGTCTACAAGTCATCGTACATGTAAGATAAAAACCATACCATATGGAATTTTCGTCATTGATAATACGCCAATACCATTTTCTCAACAATGCCAATTGAATCTTCCGCTATGCTTCAAACCTAATCCACCATCCTTCTTCGGCTTACAAATTAATATTTAGTTGAGCCAATTAATTTTCCCCTTATCCTCAATACCTCCCCATAAAACTTATCGTTGAATCTTAGTTAGCTCAATCAACACCTCTGTCGGAGCCTTGTAAAACAAAAAGTATTGCACATGCAAACACGTCAAATCTTCTACATTCATCGTCAACAGATCAAATCTCACTAAGAAAAAAAGAAATCCACCATCAACCTTTGAATTATTGACAATGAATGATAGTACTAATTTTTATAAATTAAGAAAGTAAGAACGAGTAAACTAGGAATCGAAATTGACACCCCCGAATTTTTACTCCAAGCTACGCTTGGAGGAGTATTCTAAGTGCAAGAGATTTAGTTCAAAAGGGCTCTGGTTGGAGGATAGGGACAGGGGAGAAGGTGGTAGTGCAGAAGGATAGGTGGATTCCTAATGGGGTAGGATGTAAGGTGGGGGTTTTGTTGCGTGATCAAGGGGTTGGCATGAAGGTTTCTGAATTGATAAGTAGCGATGGAGGGCATTGGAAGCGGGACCTAATTTTTTCGCTGTTCGTGGAAGAGGATGCGAGGCAAATCATTAACCTTCCTCTCTCTACAAGCAGAAGAGAGGACGTCCTTTGCTGGTGGCCAGAGAAATCTGGTGAATTCTCAGTAAAGTCTGCTTATCACCTGTGCCTGCAAGGTAAATTTGACAAGCTACCGGGTCCGTCGAGATGTCCGGACCAGAAGATCTGGAAGCTGATGTGGAATGCGCCAGTGCAGCCTAGAATTCATAATTTCCTTTGGAGGGTGATCAAGGATATCCTCCCAACAAGGGATAATCTAAGGAAAAAAGGAATCCAGCTTGAAGATCTTTGTCCCTTCTGTCATAATGAGCAAGAATCTGCCCAACATCTATTTATCCATTGTGACTTTGCCAAACATTGTTTCTTTGCCTCTGTGTTATGTTACAGGTTGCCTCAGGAACTTGGGGTTATGGACTGGCTGCAACAGGCTCTTTCGTGCGGGGATAGATTCAGCATTCAAGTTCTCTACTATACCCTCTACGGAATCTGGAAGGCAAGCAACAATCTAATCTTCAGGAACAAAGCGCCCTGCGAAATTACCGTGGCCCATGAGGCTGTAGTTGCTGCGGCAGACTTTAATCTTTGCCACCAGGAGACGCGCTCTAGAAGAAATCAAGGGGAGGACCACGTGCATGTGCCACTTGATACTCATGCGGTGCAAGTTGATGCTGGGGTTTTCCCTTCGGGAAACACTACTTTTGGCTGCGTTGTAAAGAATCCAGAAGGAGATGTTATCATGGCTGCGTGCAAAAGAGAGGAGTTGAATGTGGAGCCTGCGATAGCCGAAGCTCTAGCAATTAGATGGTGCTTGAAGATGGCAGCAAAGCTTAAGTTGGAGCGTATTCTTGTGCAGTCGGACTGTCTTAATATTGTGGAGTGCATAAATGGTGTATCAAAACTTGTTGTAGCTGATCATATTGCTGCGGACTGTAGGGACTTGTTTAAATGTTTTTCTTTGGCTTCTGTTATGTTTATTCCTAGAGTTAGAAATGTGGAGGCCCATAGACTTGTTAAGTTTGGTCATTCCATAGGTTCTAGAACCTGGCTTGATGGGGTCCCGGACCCTTTATCTTTGGATGTATGGCATGAGCCAATCTCGTTTTAATATATCCATATTTTCGCAGAAAAAAAAAAAGACATTGGGCAAAATTAAGAGATATGTTACTTTAATTTGAATTCTTATCTTAATCATTAAGATTGACTTTTTAATTACCAAACCACCCAGACTATATCAATCATAGACAAATTCCACTTTTCAATAACTTACACAAACGAACTTTGTTTAGATTAGTAAATATGAAGTTTGATGAAATTTTTTTAATAAGTTATTTTCCTTGATGAATGTTTCTTGCCATGAAATTGTCAATTTTTAGGCCTAGTCGACTTTTCACAAATTATTTTTTATGCACTATCATGTTTCTTATGTCACTATAAATATACACATCAATGTGCATGCATTACAACACAAATAAATCTTCATAAACCCAATAATTTCCTCACAAGTCACTTATCAATAATCATTAATTGCATAGTAAAAATGTCCTCCAAAAAATATTTCTCAATGTTCTTCCATGTATTAGTATTTGCAACTCTTGCAACTACAGCATTTTCAGCACTAACACCAAATTACTATGACTATACTTGTCCCAACGCTTTGAGCACCATTAAAAGCGTCGTGAAAGCTGCAGTTCAAAAGGAAAATCGCATGGGTGCTTCTTTACTACGCTTGCACTTTCATGATTGCTTTGTTAATGTAAGAATATCTATCTCTATTTGTATATATGCATGTTTATATTTTTACACCATTCATGACAAGGTTTTGGTTTTTTCGTGTGATTTAGGGTTGCGACGGTTCGATTCTTCTAGACTCTACGCCTTCAATGGAAAGTGAAAAAAATGCAAATCCGAATATCAACTCAGCTAGAGGATTTGAAGTAATAGATGAGATCAAACAAGCTGTGGATGAAGCTTGTGGAAAACCGGTTGTTTCTTGTGCAGATATATTGACTATAGCTGCGAGAGACTCCGTCGTCGCGGTTAGTAATAATAATATTAACACTTCTTCTTCATTCCTTTCTAAATATCAGTTTTTTTAGAAATTTTTCATTAGTTTTTATTTGGTGTTAGTTGTTCTAAATAATATTAACAATTATACACTCATATTTTTTTAATGGTGTAACAAGTTAGCACGAAATAGCTACAATTAATAATTATGTCAAATATAATAATATGCCTAAAGTTTGAACTTGCTATAAAATTTGAATAGATCAAAGTGAAGTCACACAAGCTACATGTTACTAGTATTTTATTTTCATATACCTATAGAACTTCAATTTTAGAAAAAAAAATTATTGCATGAATAATAAAACTAATTTTATTAGACAATTATTAGTATTAATTTTTTTTAAGGTGTGAGGTTCGAATCCTGCTAGACACAAATTACTTATTAAAAAAATATGTATATTAAATTTAATTATATGAATGCAGTTAGGAGGACCATCATGGAAAGTGAAACTAGGAAGAAGAGACTCAAGGACAGCGAGTCGAGCCGATGCAGACACAGACATCCCCGGACCATCTTTCAGTCATGCTCAACTCCTCAAAAACTTTGAAAACCATGGCCTAAATGAAAAAGACCTTGTTGCTCTTTCCGGAGCACACACTATCGGATTTTCACGTTGTCTTTTATTTAGGGATCGAATTTACAATGACAACAACATCGATTCTAGCTTTGCGAAAGAGCTTCAAAATATTTGTCCGAGAAACGGAGGAGACTCTAACCTCACGCCTTTGGATAGGGTTACACGGGCAAAATTTGATGTGCTTTATTTCGCAGATTTGATTGAAAAGAAAGGTGTTCTTCATTCTGATCAGGAATTGTCGAATGGTGGTTATAGTGGTGCGTTGGTGAGAAAATATAGTTATGATACTAGGGCTTTCTATAAGGATTTTGCTAAATCTATGATTAAGATGGGAAATATTAAGCCACTTGTTGGAAATCAAGGTGAAGTTCGTTACAACTGCAGGAAAGCCAATTGAGCCATTAAGAAATAAGGAAGGAAGCACATTAAATTTATTTATTATGCATAGGTTTAAGAAAAGAGCACTTGAATATCTTTGTGTACAAGTGTGACATAGTTTGTGATAATAAAACAATGTAATAATGTGTATTACATGGATTCTCTTCTTTTCTGATTAATGTTGTTTTGATTCATGGATCGATTTTTATTATTTTGATAAGGTTATTTATTCTCTTCTTGACTTCTATAAAAACAAACATATATGTGGTTGCATACCAAATAATGTAAGAATGAGATAGTTCAAATGGTTAGAATAGAAGAAAATTATTTTGAGATTTTGTGAGGAATTAAAGGGGATAGACACTTTTTTAATGGAAAATAAGACTCAAGGTAGAGAAAAACACAAGAAAGAGAGATTTGAATTGGATATTTAAAATTTTTCCCTTTAGAAATACTATTCATATAAGATAAACAATAATAAAATGTGCAATATATGAAGATAAAGATGACACATTCATGTTATCCAGGTTCACCTTATAAGAGGTTAATTCTGTCCACCCGTCAAGGTGATTTTGTCTTAGAAAATGACTTAATCCACTATCATCAAAATGATTACAAATGCACGGGCCAAGTGTCGGCGACTAACAACCAAATCATTGATCAATCTGTTAGTGATCTCTTAAGAATTTTAACCCAAGTGATCTCCTAAGAGATATAACAATCAATGACTCCTCAACAATTCTGACCCAACTGGTCCCTTGAAGGAGATTTCTCCACAATGACAAATTGTCAAAGTCTTCTTGAGTATACAGACTAAGACTAGTCACTCAAGGAACAAACAACTTACAGTTGCTTAATGTTTGTGTTTACATGATTGTTTCTTATAAGTTGATGACACAACTGTTTAAGTACAAAAGAGATTAACACAAAAGTGTTAAGCAAGATATGAGCAACAACTCCTTGCTTTTACATGATTCTACAAAGATGTATTTGATAAATGTTTGGGTAGCATCTTGTAGTAATCTTCTTTCTTTTCTTTCTCTTCATACTTTTTCCTCTTTTTCAGTTTGGCTTCAGCTTTCACCTTTGCTTGAGTATTTTGACTTGAGTAGCATAAGCAGCATTGGCATTCGCATCAGCACTTCTTCTAAAATATTTGATCTTCTTTTATAGTCTTCAGAAAGAAAGTGACGTTGTGAGGATAGAAGAGTTTTTTCCAAATACCAACAGATAGTATCAAGTGTATATGTTGGATAGTACAACATGTTACTTTCTTAACCTATAGCTTGCAGATGTATCATGATAGCATGGAAGACAACTTCTGAATAGTAAAAATGTCTTTGTATAATAGTGGATTCGTTAAGCATACTGTTGTACTTCTAATCTTATCTTCATACGATGTACTTATGATCTGAAGTAATAAGTTTGGAAGAGATCAACTTCTTATCTTCATTCTTCTGATGATTTTTCTGATGAGTAATTCAAAAACTACTTTGTTATGATAACATAGGATCATCAGAGTCATTGAAAGTAGAATCTTGTCTTTCAGAAATAGTAGCAACAACTTTTCTGAAATACAATGCAGGACTTCTGACCCGAGACTTAAGAATATTTGGAGGATATATAAGATATATGATTTGAAGAGAGTGAAAGAATCCAGATAAGGTTTCGTGCCATAGTGTTAGAGTCTTTCTGAATTAGAACAATGTTTTCAGATATATAAACCAACAACTTTTCTAAAGACAATTCATAATATCTGAACTTAGATTCATGACAACTATTCCGCATTTCTGATCTTGACCTTTATCAGTTGATATTGACATTTATCAGCTGATCTTAACTATGTCATCAGAGTTAGAAGCAACAGCTCTTCTGACGAGCACATCTTGACATCTGATCTTTTGAAGAAAAAACTTGTATCTGATGTAGACTTGTTTTCTGATCTTTAAGCAATCATCTTCTTATTTCTTCTGGAGATACTTGAGACTTCTGAAGCAATAACCTATTGAGAAGTACACAATAGACCCTCTTTCAAGTTAACATTCAACTTTCTTCAATACAACTGATGTTTCTTCAAGAAGGATGTGAATAGTCTTTCCGATGTGCCAAGCATATTTTTGATGATTCTTTAGACAACAGTCCTAAATCAAAAAGAATTTCTAATCTGCACACTTAAGAAACCGTTAGAAACAAAATTGTTTACATATAAAATATGTGTTGTTATCATCAAAACTTAGAGATAGAGTGCATAACCAAATCTTCTTATAACATTCTCCTCCTTTTTTATAATAACAAAACTATGTATTTTGATGTAAAATTTTTAAAGGTAATATCACATAAAAAATAAACAAATCAGAGTTTAGATAGAGAAAACTCCCCGTGAGATGTACAAGCTCCCCCTGAGTCAAAGACTTACAGATTTTATAAGGAAGGGATATTTGAGCATTGTCTGGAAAACTCCACCTGAGTTAAACAAACTCCCCCTGAATCTAAAACTTCATACTTTTTCATAAAAATAGGGTTTTCTGAGCTTGATTGCCATAGTCTAGAATTCTGATTTAAGAATATGGAAGAGATTTATCAGAGTTAGCTTTATCAGACATTCTTTCTTCTTAAAAACCTTCTAATCATCATATAGTTTCGTCATCAGAGCTTGATCTATCATACCCTTCACAATGTTTGAAGATTGTTAACAACACTCGATCTCTCAGAACATTTTAATCAGCAGAATTTCTTTTATCAGAGTTTGATCAACAGACCCTTTCAATGTTTGAGATGTTCATTGAAGTAGTGCCAGCAAAGCTTTGTGTTGTTCTAGTGTAAAGGCTAGAGAAGTAAAATATTGTTCATTTTCTTCAATGAACTCAGTCGGACTCTCCTCATATTTATCTGACATGATTTCCTATTGGTTAATTGCACCATCTTGCTTGCAATGAGAAGGATACCCATGCTTTTTGAAGCAAGAATCGACTGTATGATTAGTTATGCCATAATGAGTGAAGACCCGCCTTCCTTGATCTCTACAACAAAAGGATCTACCACGTCTAGTGGTACCTCTACCTCGAGAATTGGTGTAGGGTTTGAAATAAAAATTTTGGTTTTGGCTGGAATTGGGGAGCGCTAACACTTTTGATTCATCAAGGGGTATAATGGCTTGCCTTTCTTGTTGTAAAAGTAAGGAATAAACTTTGCAGATATTGGGGAAGGGATACATTAACATGATTTGTGATCTAACTGCTAAGTATTGATCATTCAAACCTTTCAGAAAATGGATAATTATCTTGATCACCGTCTTTGTAAGCACGAATTTTGGGGATGGCATGACAAGTGGAATCACAAGAATAATCATGAATTAAACAAAAATTGTCCAATTCTTGGCACAATTTCTTGATCTTGGTATAATAGGAAGAGATAGAAGAATCACCTTATTTCAGAGTGCAAATTTCTTTAGGGATATCATAAATTCTGAAAACGTCTCCTTGATAAAATTGATCCTTTAATTCAATCCACATTTCAGTAGCATTATCCACATATAAGTTACTTTGTTCAATTTATGTTTCTACATAATTGTTGATCCATGACGTGATCATGGTGTTGCACCAGTCTCAAACAATTGAGTTGTGATCATGATCAGGTGGTCGAGGAAAATTGTCATTGATGAAGTGTAGTTTGTTCTTGGATCTTAGCACAATAGTCATGGAACGCGACCAAGAAGGGTAGTTGTTGCTTGAGGGAATAAGAGAAATAATAACTAAAGCTGGATTTTCATTAGGATGCATGAAATATGGATCAGGATAGTCAGTTTGATAGCCTTTTTGATTGGCGTGAAAAGAAGATCAGCCATTGATGCTGCTTGCAGAGTTTGCGATAGACATGATGACTTCAGTAAAAATGAACAAGATGAAAAGGAGGAAGATGAATGAAAATTGGAGATTGATGAGCTTGATCATAGTGGAGAAGGATGAGTTTAACCCAGGTCAATGATACCGTGTTAAAACACAAGCTAAAATATAGAAAAGAATTGAAAGCAACCAAAGAAGGATGAAAAAGTGAATTGCTATTGCTCAAATCTTAATAAATTACATGGATATGAGCTTGTTTATATAGCATGTAATATGTAACTAACCAATAACTATATGATGACTAACTTAGAGTGAGTTATTTTCTGTGATGATTCTACTCTCCATATTAGTTACTATCTCATCTTCACTATTACATTTAAGAAATGTTGCAATGTTATTGTTGTAGACTGTTTTGCTCAAAATCTAACAATATCTATTACTTTTCAAGTAGAGCTCAAGGGGATTATGCACACAATTGAGATAGCTTTTAAAAAGGTAGAATTTTTGGCTTGGTATGAAAACATAGTTTCAATTAGTTAGTCTTGCTTTCAAAAATCATGATATTGTTGACTTATCTTCAACTGACTAAGAATATATGTTTTATTATTTTCCATATTTTTATGGTTTAAATGCACTTTTGGTCCCTGTAAGTTAAAGAGTTTTTGATTTCCGTCCCTGTAAATTATTTTTTTTGGTTTGAGTCCCTATATCTTACTTTTTGCTTGATGTTTAGTCCCTAAAGTCTAAATTCGCAGGAAAATCTGCAAGTTTCCTGCGGATTTTCCTGCGAAATTTCCTGCGAATTTTAATTTTAGGGACTAAAACGAACGCGAAAGTGAAATATAGGGACTCAAACCAAAAAAAATAACTTACAGGGACGAAAATCAAAAACTCGTTAACTTAGAGGGACCAAAAGTGGATTTAAGCCTATTTTTATTATTTGTAAAAAATAATTAAAGAAAAATCTAAAATTGAGATTAATGATTTGACAACAAATTTTTTGAATGCAATAAATATCTAACAATGCAATTTAATTATGTTTTCCTGTATATTTAAAGAAAATATTGTGCACATTAATTTTTGTGTCTGAAAAACTACACAATTTGTGGTCCATATGCACGTGTTATGGGGACAAGAAGAAGCCACTCACTGTTAACTATCTTTATTAAAAGCTTCTACCGACAGATTAGCTGGAAGCATGTTTTTATTTTAGTAATAACCTGTTGAATCATATTAAAAGCTTGGCACTAAATTTTATGGGATTGAAATTAATAAAAAAAAAGTTTATAATTTAGACTAAAAAATGTTTATAATTTAGACCAAAAAATGATTTATTTGCTTAATTATTGCATTAATTGAAAGTATGAGCCTTCAAAAAGAAGTGTTAAACCAAAAGCTACTTTGTGAATTCATAATTTTTCTTTAATTAAAATACACATAATAGAAAACCATTAAGGGCACTCACTGTAATATGAGATTAACTTCAATATGATTCCAAATGTAGCAAACCATTTAGGAAAAATTGATCACATGATTGTAACTTGGGTTTGGGCTATCTTTGTGTTCCCAACAAAAATTAATTTCCACCAGATCTTGCTCTTTGCAATAAATAACACCATTAAGAAACAAAGCAGAGATACCCTATAGAATAGTCTATTGCATAAAAAGACAAAATTATAACTTAAGATAATTTTCCCTTTCTCCCCAAGTAAAGAAGGGCTACAATTCAAATGGTAAAAATACCATTAATATTTGATATATTGAAGCATAAGTTCGAAATCGTAATAGCATTATCTCAAATATAGTTTTAAATTTGGATTTTAGTCGCAGATGTGATTGTGGGTGTTGCGACTGTGGTAATAGTTGCGTTGCGCATTGTAATTATTGCGGATTGAATTTTCATTACATTAGAATTAAATTGAGCTTTGAAGAAAATATTTGATAAAATATGAGTGAAGTTGCCTAATCATGCAATTTTAATGCGGCCGAACATGTAATTTTTTTTTGTTTTACCACCAATATCTTGGCATACTGGACCGACTAATCCGATTCCGAAATTAGTTCTGGCATCAAATAGTTTTAACCTCCTTCCAATCACAATTGCGGAGATTGAACTGTAATTTACCCTACTAAGATAAAATCCTACTCTGAACACTTGACATGTGTGAATTTCTCCTATAAATAGACTCTAAATAATAACAAGAAGTTGGCTTGTAAAAAAATAACAAAAAGTTGAATGCACAATAAAAAAACATAAAATTCATCTTAAATTCAGCATTTGAGAAATAGCAAAAACAAACTTTTTTACTACTAAAAGCTCTCTCAATCTATTTCGCATGATCACAGCTGCAATAACAACAAGAGGTTGGGCAATACTCTCTCCTAGCACATGACATCCTAATTACAAAATAATAGACGATTCACTTATACCTTAGAAATAAGCTTGTTTTTGAGAGGAGCAAAATCAGAACCAAATCTAACATAGAAAAATAACAGAACTAAAAAAAATTGAATTACAAGCAAAAATTACATACCAAATTTATACAATTGATCTCAAATTTTGTGTCTCTAAGACATAGCAACAAAATTAAAGACCTACTTCATTTTTCAGATTTTTATCTTCTTGATGGTTCAAACTTTTTTAAAATTTTTATTTCCTTATAAACATGAAGAAAACCTATAGCAAAAATCTTTTGTTCAACTCAGAACTAAGATTAAACTATATCTTTCGTACATCTTTCGTACAGATACCAGACACAATACAGACACTAAACATGTTGGTGTCACATTTTAACTTACATCGAATATTGAACATGCTTTCATTTTCCAGTGCGGAAACTACACAACAACAAATCTTGTTTACCTTACGCGCCTCTTGTAGATATTTTGGAAGCCACTGTTCGAGCTAGCCGAACGATGAATTCCAAAACACAAAGTAGAAACCGGTGAACCATTGCCATCATCTTCACTTACACCCCTAAAATCAAAAGACGATCCACCGCTTAAGAATCTCCTCCTACTCACCCTCGTGGTCGCGGACGTAATTTTGGCAGAATCCGTTGACAATGAAGAAGGCGACGACGAGGGAGACGATGACCAATTGATTTTCTTGAAGCTTATTTTTTGAAGAAATGCCGAAAAGAGTTTGGATGATTTAGAGTGTTTTTTCTCATTCTTTTTGTTTGCATTGTTGAAATAAGAAGGTGGAGGTGTGAGAGGGGGAATTGTGTCTTTAGAGAATGTGTGTTTTGGAGTTCCGGGTTGAGATTCCCAAACAAATGGAACTGCAACAGAAACTCTAAAAGATGGGTTAGAGATGGAATTTTCCTTTGAAAGTAGCCTAGAGAAAAACTTGTCATCTTGTTTGATTTGAAGAACACTTTTCTCACAAGTGGAGTTGAACATTTTTGTTTGATTTGAAATATTGGTGAGAGTGAGAAGAAAGAAAAATTTGGAGATGGTTTTTGGATCTAGTAAGTGTGGGAAATATAAATGGACTTATCAAAGGTTGCATATCTTTTTATATGCATATAGTGTACATGGACTCATAATAGTACTGAAAGATTTTGATACTGATACCGATACCGTAATTCATCATTTTTTATAGTGAAAAATAAATGTTGATTAATTCAAATTACAACACTGCTATCAGTATTGTAACACTTATATCGATTAAAATTGCAAAAATTTATATGTGATTGTATTTAAAACTTTGATCATTAGTAAAACTTATATATTCACAAAGTCACAACGTGAGATTGATAAATATTTTGTTACTATCAAGTGATCCAAATTTTTTAAATAAAATTTTAATTTATTTTAGAAACTAAAATTTGATAATAAAATAAGTTTAATTTTGCAAAATGTAGGGTTACATTTGCAAATTGGTTATTGACAATAAATGGTATTAACTAAAACTAGATCATACTTTTTAGTTAAAAACGTTTACATTTTCTTTGCCTAGCTGTTTTTGGACCATTTCTTTATATTTATTTTACTCTGTTTTTGGACCATTTCAATTAAATTTGAAAGCAAGGCTGAATTAAATTTTGAGTAAATTATGATTTTTGTGGTTGTGGATGATAGCTTTTGATTCATAGAATATTGGTTTTGGACCTACACAATTTATACTCAAGGTTCTAAAGTGTGATTATGGGCTAATTATGTGCCCTTGATATTTTGGAATTTTTTTTGTCGAATAAGATTATGATCATAATTGCAATTCTAATTCGATCACATATATAATCTTGATGTGCTACTGTCGGTTCAACATAAGTGGAGGTATAAAACTACTTTTTATAACAAGTCTTAAAATGCATAAAATAAAAATTATATATTAATCATCCATAAAATATAAATCAGTCTACCATATCACAAAACGACATAATATATGAAAGGCTTAAATAAATTTCTAATGTCCACAATACATTTATAAATTTTGTTATAAGTTATTTTATGAAAAAAACTAATATTTCTAATTAATTAACATAAACTAAAATCAGGGTCGTCTTTAAAGATATACGTATTATTGTAAAATAAAATAGAAAGAAAAGATCTATAACTTTATAAATTATAGAGATATATTTAATATTTAATATTGTACAAAATGTGCTAGAGAAAAAAATATGCACAGATAATGTAGGTTAATTTTACATTGCCAATTAATTAGCACATTGTATTTCGTCAAATCAAACTTAAGTTAAGTGTATAATTTGACTGAGTCATTAATTTTTCTCGATTTACACTAGTACATAATCATTAAACTCTTATAATCATGTATTTTGTTTTTGGAGACATTTTTCTTTTCTTTTTGAACAAAAACTCTTATAATATTGACCTTAATTAGACGGCATCAATTTTTTTTTTTTTTGGAAATCTTGGTGTCTGGCCTTGCGACCGACTAATTCAAGAGGGATCAATTCCACCTAGAGGGGTTAAAAAAGCCTAAAATTATAAAGCCCTAACAAATAGGCCCCTATAAGGCCCTTCTTTTTTAGGCCCTTTACAATAAAAATAATTTGTTGGTCCTATATTTCAAAGCCCTCTTATATTTTTATTTTTTATGGGGTCTAAGTAAGGCCCCAAATTATAATTTGTTTGAAACATAAAAATTGACTTTTTCGGAAAAAATAACCGTTTTATTTTCAAAAATAAAAAAGTCGACTTTTTCCGGAAAAAAAATCGATTTTTTTCGAAATTACAAAAAGATGTTTTTTTCGAAAAATCGATCTTTTTCAAAAAAGAAAAGATTGACTTTTTCGGAAATAATCAATTTTTTTCGAAACTGTAAAAACTCGACTTTTCTGGAAAAAAAACAATTTTCTAATCGGAAATATAAAAAGTTGGCTTTTTTTGAAAAAAAAACTGAATTTTTATCGAAAATATAAAAAGTCGACTTTTTCGAAAAAAAACTGATTTTTTGTCAAAAATATAAAAAGTCGACTTTTTCAGAAAAAATCGATTTTTATCAAAAATACAAGAAGTCGATTTTCCGACAAAAAAACATTTTTTTCGAAAATTTAAAAAATCGATTTTTCTGAAAAAACTGATTTTTTTGAAAATATCAAAAATCGACTTTTTCTGAACAGAAATAGATTTTTCGTCAAAAATACAAAAGTTGACTTTTTCGGCAAAATCCTGATTTTTTTACGAAAATATAAAAAGTTGGCTTTTTTGAAAAAAACTGAATTTTTATCGAAAATATAAAAAGTCGATTTTTTCGAAAAAAAATCGATTTTTTGTCAAAAATGTAAAATGTTGACTTTTTCGGAAAAAATTGATTTTTGTCGAAAATGCAAGAAGTTGATTTTCCGACAAAAAAATATTTTTTTTGAAAATTTAAAAAATCGATTTTTCCGAAAAAAACCGATTTTTTTGAAAATATAAAAAATCGACTTTTTCTGAAAAAAATCGATTTTTCATCAAAATCCCGATTTTTTTTTACGAAAATACAAGTTGATTTTCCGATAAAAAAACGATTTTTTTCGAAAATATATAAAATTTAAATTTTGAGAAAAAAGAATCAGTTTTAAAAAAAATTAAAAATTAATTTATTTATTAAAAATAAAAAAATATTTTTTTAATGAAAAATTAAAAAGTTAATTTTTGGTGAAAAAGGTTGGGCCTTGAGGCCTTGTTTCAAATTTAGGGGCTTTTATTTTTAGGCCCTATTCATTTTGGGGCTCATTTACATTTAAAAATTTAGCGGGGACCCGTTTAAAGCCAGAACAAAGTTCTGTATGGACTGGCCCACGCAAGGATTGATAGCACCTGGCAGGATTCGAACTCAGGACTTTAAGTGCATGTTTGGTTTGGCTTTTGAAAAGGTCAAAAGCAATTCTAGAGTTGTAGAATCAATTCTGTGTGATTTTAAGATGTTTGGTTTGACAAAAGTAGAATTGATTCTGTCTCCAGAATTGATTCTACTTGAAGCTAGAATTTGTAGCTTCTGCCTCTAGAATTGATTCTGGATGATTTTTACACTGTAATTTATTATTCAACTCACTTTTACAAAAATGTATCCAAACATAAATCAATTCTGTTAAACTCAATTCTGCTAGAATCAATTCTACCAAACTCAATTATACTAGAATCAATTCTGTCAACCGCCAATCCAAACATACCCTAAGAGGAGCACACCCTCAAGACCCAAGCCTCCACCACTAGGCCAACCCTTAGGGGTTAGACGGCATCAATATTATTCTTTTAAAGTAAATTATCACTTATTTAAAGCAAATAGTAGTTATTAAATTAAATATAAATATTATATATAAATTTAAATAAAACAAATGTTTTAATAACCATTAATTTTTAAACTTTACATTATATTAATCACTTTAAACTAACTAAACCGACACAGATACTCTCAAGAACCACTAAATTTAGCAAATAGTTGATGTATATTCATGAATATTTTTGTATATGATATCATTGATACATGAACTGCTTGATCAGGTGAGGCACATCGATCAAAACAAGATGCAACATTTATGGCTACAGCTCCATCTGCATGGAACAATGTTAGGAAACTACAAGTTTTTCCTATTCACGCAGTCAGCAACATAACGATAATCGTTAGATCAAGATCGGACGGTTTTAACATGTCTGCATGGAATCTAAATTCGACAAAAATTATTTAGTCGCGATCCACGTGTCCTATTACGAGGTACTATCGTAATTATTACTATGAGCTGCCTTCACATGCAGATTCCAATTTATGGAGACCGAAGAAATTGATATGGCCACATGAATTTCTTGCTCTTTATCAGAATGGCTTTGTATAGGACCCAATGGTTTATGATAATGAATAGGACTGGAGTAAATGAATTGGTGAGGGAGTTTACCTACTTTCCTGCGGTTTGTATTGATTATGTAGGATAGATTTTAATGGGGAGTGTCAGTGTGCCATAAAAGGTAAAAAGTATGGCAGAAGGAGTTGCTCATGTTAAGTCATATATGTGTATAGGTTGGGGATTCAATGGGGATGTGGAGGACAGCAGTTAAACTTTATGGAGGAAGTAGATCTATCTGAAGGATTTTATTTTCTTTTTAAAATATTTTGGTATTTCGTCTTACAAATAAGGACTAATTTAAGAGAATCAATGACACCATTTACTAATAGAAAATTCATTTAAAGTGTTAAAAAAAACTATAATTTGATCCAATATAAAAATTATTAGCATCTTGAAGATGAAATTTTAAGAAGAGCACACTATTAAAATTTAAAATATTTAATCAATAGAGTTAAACATCATAAAACTTGATTATTATTATTATTATTCCTTATTTAAATTGATATTGTTTTTAGTTAATCTCTCTATGAGAATTAGTTAAGTTTGTTACAACTATCTTAAATTTTGTTATAATAGTTGTATCCGTTAAGATGTGCCTATTCGACATCAAAAATCAATTAGGAAAATCATAAATGAAATGAAAAACAAAAAAAAAAAGGAGAAAAAATAAAATATACTCTCTCTGACCATAATTATAAGCAAATATTATCTTTTTAGGTTCATTGAATAATGAATGTATCTGGTCTTTTATGTAGGAATGGCAAAGAGACCCAAACCCGCGGGGCCCGCCCGCACCCGAACCCGAGTCAACGGTGAAAACCCGAGTTGACTGGGTTTGGGTTTGGGTTCGGGTGCCACCCGATATTTCGGGTGCGGGTTTGGGTAGTGTGAAACCCACGCCCGAAACCCGAAATCACACCCGATTATATATATATATATATATATATATATATATATATATATATATATATATATATATATATATATATATATATATATATATATATATATATATATATATATATATATATATATATAAAATATTATATATAATATATATAATATATAATATTTTATATATATATATATATATATATATATATATATATATATATATATATATATATATTTGTGGAAAGTTGTAAGAAAATTATAGGAAAAATATATTTTATGTATTTTGTTGCGGGTACGGGTTTGGGTGAAAAAACCCGAACCCAACGGGTATGGGCGTGGGTGTTATTTTATCACCCGAATAGCTTTTGGGTTTGGGTTTGGGTTTGGGTGGTAATTTCGGGTTCGGGTTTGGGAAGTATGAAACCCGCACCCGCAGGCACCCGTTGCCATCCCTACTTTTATGTAGACCAGATACATTCATTATTCAATGAATCTAAAAAGAGAATATTTGTTTATAATTAAGGCAGGAGGGAGTACTACTCTACTAGGCAATCATATGGGTTAGTCTATAAATATAGGGAATTTAGGATTACACCCACCCATATAGAGTGAAAAACACTTCTGAAAACCCCAAAATATCTTTTGGATATGCATATTTGAAGACATCTTTTTCACATTTTAAGATGTTTCAGATATGAATATCCGAAAACACATTCTTCAAACGTTTTTTATTTAAACATTGAATTTAAAATGTCAGAGGTTTTTTCGGATATGCATATCCCAAAAAAACCTAAAAGAAATTGAGAAATTTGAGATATTGGTTAATTCGGATATGCATCTCTGAATTAACCAGTATCCCAAATTTCTTTTTATTTTAAGAAGGTATTTATTTATTTATAATATAGTTATAATATAATTAAAGTGAGTTATTATTAATAAAGAATAACTTAAATACAAATTGTTATAAATAAGAATGCAGCATTTTGATCGTCTCTAGGGCGGAAAGGATCCCTTTCTGCGATCCATATTTCGGATTGCCACTAAAGGCGATAAGGACCCCTCTTAAGGATCTATCATTTTTATCGCCTCTAAGAATGGCAAGGATCCCTCTTAGGGTGTGTTTGATTGTGAAGAGAGTATGAGAAGAGAGAAAAAGGTAAGAAAGAGTATGAAAAGAGAGAAAGAGATGAGAAATAGAGTAGATTTAATATATTGTTTGGTATAGAGTAGAAAGAAGAGAAATATAAGAGAAAGAAGTGTTATTTATTTGTGAAAGTACAAATATGTCCTTAAATAAAAAAAAACTTCTACAAACCAATTTAATTTTATTTGATTTTAATTATTAAATTATATTACAATTATAATCAAAAGAAATTATATTATTAATATTTTTAGTTATTTAGTTAATTGTATAAATTTAATTTTAAGAGATTTAAATAGTTAAATCTATTAGTTTTGTTTAAAAAAGTAAGAGTGATTATAAAATATTCATGACTATTGTAAAGGGTTAATGGAAAAGGATAATAATGGAATTGAAAGCATTACTGTTCCTTTCTTCTCTGCATAGCGAAGATCAAAAAATATGATGGGTCCCATGAAAATCATCTCTCTCTTTCCAACTTCTCTCCATTCCAAGCAAGAGAAATTAAGCATTTCTTTTGTACTTCTCTCTTCAATAACTCTCTCTTCACAACTTCTATCATAACAAACAGACCCTTAGGGATCAAACTTTTTTATTCCCAATTAAGGCGACAAGGATCCCAATTAAGGATTCAATATTTTGATCCCCTCTAAGGGCAGTCTTTTCTATAACTTTCAGGTTTCCTACAAAAAATCACGAATAGAAAATATAGCTTCTTCGAAATAATACAAACAAGGAGTCCCATTTAAAACCCGTCCCCCATGCAGGTTCTGAGGTAAAAGAGTGCACCCCTTAAAATAACAAGTATATACAAACGGGAGAGATGTGATACTCGCCTAACCAAAATTAGAAATAAAGAAATTAAATGATAATAAAGAAAACAATTAATTAAAGTAGATAAAGTGGCACTAGGGGGCATTCCTCCAGGGCTTTTAATCTTCGATCACATCGTCAACATGAGGGGGATCGTCCTCACCTTTATAAACTTCTCTATGTGGGTTTATTCCTGGGCTTATTTTCTTGCGTTCGTGTCTAGAGTGCGAACCCTTTTCAACTTGAGGCTCTCTACATGACACTTCTTGGCGATTTCCTGATCTTTTTATATTAATTCTACCCGCCCATCAGAGAGCGGGTAATTCATCCATAAGTACAAAGTGGACAAAGCGGCATCAAGCTGATTAAAAGTTGACTACCCTATAATCATACTGTAAGAAAATAGGGCATCAATAACCAAATACTTGACCTTAATTTATTTGGCTTAATCCTTTTCTTTAAAGGTGTTCTTTAGCGTGATGAAGCCTTTTACTTGCACATGCTCCCTAGAGAATCTAACTAAGAAGCCCTTGAAAGGTTTTAGGTCATTTGGATCGAGGAGGAGTCTTTCGAACACATCTTAGTATAAAATATCTATAGAAATTCCTTGGTATATGAGAACTCTTTTGATCTAGAATTCATCACACCTAACAGTAACGACCATCGGATCATCATTGTGAGGGTGGATGCCAGCTGCGTTCTTTATAGAGAAACGTAGGGCACAATTTCACCTTCTTCATTGAAGGTTTCACCCTCACCCAAGATTAACAAACCTAGGGCACGTTCAAGACATTTGTGTAATGTTGGATGGTATTTGCCAGCACATTTGAAACATAACCCCTTCGCTCTCCTTTCCTCCATGTCTTCATTTCGTACTCCCCTCCACCGCTCAGAAACACCATTACGACGTTCGTCATCGTTTTTCCTACCGGTTGGTTTCACAGACGTTAAACCAGTGAATAGTCGCACCCTTCATGTTCAAACGAGCCAACTTTACACGCATCTCTTCGTAGCGTTTTGGATGTCAAGTAAATCTCAGCTCGAGTGATCCCCACAAAGGGATCTTCGCCTTCAAACACCGCTAGCTTCACCTTTTTCCCAGAAAGACCAGATTGACTATAGTTTGAATCTCTCACAGAATCCTCCTATTGATTTGCAACTCTCTTCCCCATCTGCTAGCATAAGTCTGATAGAACGTTGCTCTATTGTTGCATCTGCTGAGCATGCTGATGCATCTATAATGCAAGTTCCTACAGCTTAGTCGTGACATTTCCCATTTGTATTTCCAAAGCATCAAGTCGATCTCCCATCTTTGGCTACCTTGGCATCTACAACTCACGATGATGGTGAGGTCAGGATCCAGCAGGTCGTACCAATTGATGGATCTCAGGTATAATAATAGAGGGAATATGGATTGAATTCAATTGTGTATTCGTTTAACAACAATCAAACAATTACAAGGATAATGATTGCAATGATTTGTAATCCCTAGAGCCAAGGCTATCCACAATTCACGCCACCAATGAATTGTTTCCACTAATAGAAAACTTAGCTACCCTATCTCTCCTCTAACCACCTATATATATAATTCTCTCCCTACCCATGCGACTCATGCAGCCTTGACATTATTCTTTCCACATCTTCCTTTCCAATGTTTCCTCTCATACACGTTCCATATTTTGGGCCTAGGACCATAGTCAAGGCCCACTTGCACATTATCATTCTCATTCCTATCAATCAATACAATGAAGAATGACACCATACTGAAACTTTTCCCACATGATACGATTGTTAAGGGTGTGGTTTCAGTTTCACGTTTTTCTTCTTGTGTGTAGTTCTAAACGGTTGCCACAAAATGGTACTGACCAATATCGCAAAAACTTTTAGGCAACCACGATCGATATTTAAAACCTTGGTTCCAAGTTTGTTTTACAACTTCCATGCTTCCTACGTTTTAGGTCCAAATTTTATCAAATCTCTTTGGTCTGGGACCTTTGTTTCCTTTACTCGTGTCTAGAAAGATAGTGTCATAAATCAACACAAGAGGGGAATCTTAGAAGGTAATTAGAGTAGTCATCATACTTGAATAGTTGAAACTAAAAACTTGTTCAATTTAGCTTTAAAGTTATTGTTTTTCATTTTATTTTCACCCATTTAAATATATTATCCTTGAAAACCTATGTCATTCAGATTACTGTTATTTATAGAGAGATTGGACAATTCTCTCATGTTTTTGTTAAAAAATTATTTTGAGTTTCTACTATGTGTTTAGGAATATTTCAAAGAGATTGTTTTTTTTATAAGTAATGTTTCATTAATATACCACAAGATTGAATACAAGAAGTACAATAATCCTGGACCAACCAAAAAAAAACTCACCTCTTTATACAAAACAGAGGTAAAGTGTTTCAAAAGTGGAAATTACAAGACACAAAACACTCATTAACTGATCTGAACCACTTTCAAGAGGCAAACACTATAGCACTTATACAATCATCGAAATTGAAAACTTTACCGTTGAACATAACTGCATTCCTCATCAAACCAGATGTTCCACACTACCGCTAACCAAATCACCCGGATAGTTAATCTTTCATTTGTATCCTTATTTTTATGATTAAAGAATAGGTACGATCTCAACTCTTCCGCTGATAAAATCACTGATCCCCCATTCCACCCACCAATCTTATCACATATCCTACTAGTGATGGAACAAGACTCGAACAAGTGACTAGAATTCTCCACTTCTCTCAAGCAAAACACACAATAATAATCCATATCATCCACGACAATTCCTCTTCTCCTCAATTGATCTCTGGTAGGAAATATTCCCAACAATAATCTCCAAGTAGAAAGTTTGACATTGGAGGGAACTTTCAGCTTCCACAAAAACTTAAGAGCTTCCTGATAAGTGCCAAAATGTAGTTATTTTGTGTATGTAAATAGTGGCACTTATCGATACTTTTTGTTAATATCGTTTGAATAATTCCCCGTTTTGTGTAATTTCGTATACTCTGAGTTTTGTTACGTTTTTTTGTAAATATGTACCGTTTGATAGTTTTGTTGTATTTTTGTAGGTTTTATTGCGTTGTTGGAGCCTCGAGGAATAAAGTGTCGAAGACACGGCTGCGAGACGTTTTGAAGAAATAAAGTTATTGTTCTGGTGTAGCGCGTTACGCGCGCTGCATGAGCAAAAGAACTAATTCTAGCAGAAGCTTGGGCGCGTCGCACGGACTTGGGGCGCGTCGCGCACCCTAGGAAAGTTTGGTACATTAAGTGTTAGCACGCGTCGCGCGCTCTATGAATTTCAGTTTTGTATAAATAGGACACCTTTGTTATTTTAGGGTTTTATCATCTCTTATTTGACAAAGTTGAGCTCTGATCTATTCTTTGTAGTTTAGAGGTTCAAGCAACATTATTGGGTGTCTCATCATGTCGATTGAGCTCGGGTGGTCTCCGATTGTGCCAACAACACGAGAAGTTTCCGCTTGTTCTTCTTCTTCCCCGTGACCCATTCCAATGGTGGGGTTTGTATGTATATTTTTCCTCTCTTGTATGTATATTTGTTGATCTTGGGATCGTTTATATATTTACTTTACAAATCTTCATTGTTGTTGTTCTTGATCTTTTTGCTTAAATGCTTCGGATTTGTGTTGTTGTAGAAATGGACATCATAGATCTTAATCAGGAATGATATATGTTAGTTTCTAGATTCCAGTCATGGATTAAGGGCTAATAATTGTAATGGGTATCAATTTTAATGCCTTTGTGCTGTTTGTGTCGGTTGGGAAATCTCTGATGTGAATAGTATGGTTGAGCTTTCGTCGGTGTTTCAGAATGGACACTGATGTGGCATTTCGAATTATGCTTGGTGATTTTGATGCGTA
Organism: Vicia villosa; assembly: GCF_029867415.1. Lineage (NCBI taxonomy): Eukaryota > Viridiplantae > Streptophyta > Magnoliopsida > Fabales > Fabaceae > Vicia > Vicia villosa. The sequence goes on along the minus strand of NC_081184.1, from coordinate 20,194,346 downwards.
TTGTGAGTGTAGAGCGATAGAGCTTCAGATTTAAGTATTAGACGGGTTGAGTAGAAATACTATTCCTGAATGAATCCTCTTAAGTTACAATAGATTGTTTATTTGCTTTTATTTACTTTTCCCGCATTTACTTTCCGCACCCAAAACCAAACTTAGAACGTGAGATAGTTGAATAACAGTTTTTCTCTACTAATCTCTGTGGACTACGATACAATATAACCTATATCACCCGGTAATAAATATACCTATTACTTTTTGCTTGCTGCTTTACCGCATCAGCAAAATGGCGTTGTTGCCGAGGATTGGTTTTGAAATTACTCGCATTGAAATTGTTTCGCGTTTTAAGTTTCGTAAATATGTCTATATCATATATTTTGTGCATATTCATACTTGTATTTTCTTGTATAGTTATACTTCAATTTTGTTTGGTAAATTGACTAAATAAGTTGAACTCAGATTAACTCTTAAATTAAAAATCTTTACTTTTCAACTTGTTTAGTCATTTTCACCATTCCGTTGTAAATTGGGTTTTTCTTTTTGTTTGAGTATGTGCACATATGTGTTGTTTATGTTTTGTTGTAAATTATATGGTTTCGTAACGTTTGTTCAAGTGTGTGGTTAGGACATTTTCTTTAGGTTGCAATGAGGCAGGAGCGTTGGCGTATCGTAGAGGAAGCTACTACTGTGCACAATAAAGGCGTCGAGCTAACGATGTAAAACGAACGCTTGTTGAGAGGCACCCCAACGGTTTTATTTTTATATTTTTCTGTAAATGAGTAGGGTAGGTGACAAGTGAAGGTTGCTATGAGTTTCTATTTTGCTGCATTAATGTTTTTCTGGTGTAGCGCCCTTCGCGCGCTTGGCCGCGCGTCCTGTAACTTTTGGCTAGTGAACTCTTTTTAATGGTTCACTTGACTCGCCTTTTTCCCACTTACACCAAGGCTTTATAGTATAGTATTTTATAATTTTATTTTTTTAAATTCTTTTGTTGTTGTTTAGACTCAAATTTTGGTCTGATTACTTGAAGTCGCATTTGGTAATTCTCTGATTGTGATAGATTCAACATGCCAGTTGTGCGGTAATGATTATTCAAATTTTTACGTAGTAAGGTACTCGTTTATCGCTTTCTATAGCATCGCATGTTTATGAGACTTTTCATTTGTACAAATTTCATATTACTTATTCTTTTTGCATAACTTGCTCATGACTTGAATCACAATTAGTTTTCCCATTTTACCATAAATGTGAGATGGCTTTCCATTGTGTATATACGCGAGAGACCTACATTTATTGTTTTAACTGGATATTATTATGTTTAATATTTCATTTGTGTTGATTTTGTGAATGGACAAAAGTGATCAAGACACTTGTTTGATTTTGAGCACAACCACCATAGCCAAATATCAATTCACCTTGTGAGTGTATGAGCATTAGTAATCCCCTTTTAGCATTTTTTTCAATGTCCATATTGTTTACTTAATGCTTTTCTATGAGTGTTTAGTTCTCAATTGTGTATGGATGTTGATTCTTTGTTTTCTTGAACCCTCAACTATGATTTATAGTTGAATTTTTACCTTGCCTTGGAAAGTAAGGAGTATTCACTTTATGTTGTGGTTGAATTCAAGTTGGGGAGAGCATGTTTGCTTACTTATATTATGGTTGGTATGAGGTTGTGAAAAGAAAAAGAAAAGAAAGAAAAAATGTTAAAAAGAAAGAAAAAAAAAGAGAAAATGTTTGCAAAAGAAAATAACAAAAAGAGTATGAATAAGATTGTGCTAATAAGTTTTGTGTTTGGTTTGACAACTTGTGATGAAAAATAAAGTTGGATTGAAATTCCTTTGTTTGAAACTTTGTGGAAGTAATTACTCTCTTAAGCTTAGGCAAGTTTTTGTTTCGATTAGCTTTAGGACTTACCACTTGTTTGTTAACCGAGCCACATTACAACCTTTAAAGTCCTTGTGATTTGTGTTGTTGCATTTTCGATACTATTTTTGGATGAATGCATAATTTTGTCTATTGTTTGCAAGATTGTTGGGTGTGTGTCAAAGTCCTCACCTTTCGGTGTTTTTCCTCTACCGATGAATTTTTACTAGATGTGATTCATGATTGAGCTTGATTTTGTTACAAAATGTTTTGAATTATTTTTGTACTTAGGATTCGTTTCCTTTTCATGTTTTCGTTGTAGGATTACGGTAAGTATTTACTCTGTTCGTACGTTTTTGTTTGAACCATACAATTGTTTCGTTTTTCCAAATCTTGTTGATTCTTGATTCTTTAGATTTTTACTTTTGTGATTTGAGTGTTTGACCTTGCTTGAGGACACACAAATTCAAGTTGGGGAGAGTTTGATAAGTGCCAAAATATAGTTATTTTGAGTATGTAAATACTGGCACTTATCGATACTTTTTGTTAATATCGTTTGAATAATTCCCCGTTTTATGTAATTTCGTATACTCCGAGTTTTGTTACGTTTTTGTGTAAATATGTACCGTTTGATAGTTTTGTTGTATTTTTGTAGGTTTTATTGCGTTGTCGAAGCCTCGAGGAATAAAGTGTCGAAGACACGGCTGCGAGAGCATATTGAGGAAATAAAGTTGTTGTTCTGGTGTAGCGCTCTACGCAAGCTTGAGGGCGCGTCGCACGCTGGGGGGCGCGTCGCGCGTTGCAGGAGCAAAAGAAATAATTCTGGCAGAAGCTTGGACGCGTCGCGCGGACTAGGGGCGCGCCGCGTACTGTAGGGCGCTTAGCGCGCTCTGCGAATTTCAGTTTTGTATAAATAGGACACCTTTGTTATTTTAGGGTTTTATCATCTCTTCTTTGACAAAGTTGAGCTCTGATCCATTTTTTGTAGTTTAGAAGTTCAAGCAACACTATTGGGTGTCTCATCATGTCGATTGAGCTTGGGTGGTCTCCGATTGTGCCGACAACACGAGAAGTTTCCGCTTGTTCTTCTTCTTCCCCGTGACCCATTTCAATGGCGGGGTTTGTATGTATATTTGTCCTCTCTTGTATGTATATTTGTTGATCTTGGGATCATTTATATATTTGCTTTACAAATCTTCATTGTTGTTGTTCTTGGTCTTTTTGCTTAAATGCTTCGGATTTGTGTTGTTGTAGAAATGGACATCATAGATCTTAATTAGGAATGATATATGTTAGTTTCTAGATTCCAGACATGGATTAAGGGCTAATAATTGTAATGGGTATCGAGTTTAATGCCTTTGTGCTGTTTGTGCCGGTTGGGAAATCTCTGATGTGAATAGTATGTTTGAGCTTTCGTCGATGTTTCAGAAATGGACACTGATGTGACATCTCGAATGATGCCTGGTGATTTTGATGCGTATTGTGAGTGTTGAGCGATAGATCTTCAGATTTAAGTATTAGACAGGTTGAGTAGAAATACGATTCCAAAATGAATTCTCTTAAGCTACAATAGATTGTTTATTTGCTTTTATTTACTTTTCCCGCATTTACTTTCCGCACCCAAAACCAAACTTAGAACGTTAGATAGTTGAACGACAGTTTTTCTCTACTACTCTTTGTGGACTATGATACGATATAACCTATATCACCCGGTAATAAATATACCTATTACTTTTTGCTTGCCGCTTAACCGCATCAGCAATTCCTTAACCCCTTGTTCCATCCATTCCAAGGATCCTCTTTTTTAAATTTCCGACGCGCATGAACTAACAAAAAATCCTTCATCCTCGTTATTTATACACACGCTAACATTCGATTCCTTCTGAGCCAGCGATGAATCAAATAGCAAGTCACTGAGTTCAGCCAACAAAAAACCATCACCATCATCCTCCTCTTTCTTAATCCATTTTGTCTGGTCCTATCTCCAAATATTCTACTCCAAATACCCAGCTTCTCCCACTTACATAAAAGGAAAAACCACCTTGCCGTAAAGTTCAGGAAAAGTCTCTGACAACGCTTGATTTCCTACCCACTTGTTGAACCAGAAAGATGTTTTTTCTCCATTATTAACCCTGCAATTAATCATATCAGAAATAGACAAACCACTAGAACTGACACAACCATTAATCAAGATTAAGCCTCTCCACCATATTGAATCTCTTTTCGAAATCACCCTACTATCAATCACAAACATCTTCAGCGTTGGATTGGAGTACCTATGTACCAAGAGGTTATGCCAAATAGCTCCATCCTCCGTAATAATCCTCCATTTCCACTTCATCAAAAGAGAAATGTTCATGCACTCCACATCTTTGATGTCTAACCCCCCGTCTTCTTTCTCTTTTCAAACGTTACTCCATCTAACCCCATGAACACATCTTTTACCTTCCACCCCCTCCAGAAAAACCTACTTTGAATGCTTCTAATATCTTTTATCACCTTCATAGGAGCTCGGAAAAACGGTAGAGAATACAAAGGAATGGAGTTTAGAACAGAATTAATTATGAACACCCTTCCACCAAGAGAAAGAAACCTCCCACTCCCTTTATTGAGCCCACTCCTCACATTTCTAACCACCTCCTTCCATAAAGCCACCTTCCTGGGACTATCCCCTACCATCACCCCCAAGAATTGGAAAGGAAAAACTTCTATACCACAAGCCAGGAAAGGAAACGAAAGAGCTAACGTCCTATCACTTAAGTTTACACCATAAATATTGCTTTTACAAAAATTAACTTTTAAAGCTGACATAAAATCGAACCCCTTTAGAATAGCCTTCATACTCCATAAATTTTCACTTTCTCTCTCCCCAAAAATATTTGTGTCGTCCGCAAATTGAAGAATATCCATCGAACCCTGCATACCATAATGGAACCCCCTAAAATCGCCCACTTCCATCGCTCTCTCCATCAACCTAGTTAAACCTTCCATCGCAATAACAAAGAGTAATGGCGAGAGTTGATCTCCTTGACGTAATCCTCTTTCCACCTTAAAGTCCTCCGTACAACTACCATTAACAATCACAACCATCAAACTAACAAAAACACATGCCTCCATCCACTTGATCCATTTTGTTCCAAATCCCATTCTCAAAAGCACATATATACCTCAAATAGTTCCAACTTATACAATCATAGGCTTTCTCATAATTCACCTTTAAAATCAAACAGCTCATGGGTTCTCTCTTTGCCAAATTCGGAATTTCGTTGACCATAAGAATGTCGTCCAAAATATTCCTTTGATTAATGAATGCTGACTGTTTGATAGAAAACAACTTCCCTTTAACTCCTTTAAGTCTTGCAGCTAAGAGCTTAGACAATATTTTATAAAGGCTACCTATAAGGCAAATAGGCCTGTACTCTGATCAAAGCTGAGGATTCAAAATCTTCGGAATTAAGGTGATAAAAGAAGACGTACACGCCTTCGTAAGTTCCGCCTTTATTACAATGATTAATAGGTTTCTATGTGTGAGTTTTCTATGTTATTGTTTCTAGATTATCCAAAATATGATGAGGTTTTCTATTCATCTTGATGAATACATTTTAATTACTTTATTATCGGCTGTTCATGGTTCACTGCAGAATTATATGCAGTTCATGGTTTAGTTCACTTACATCAAAGCTTGAGCTACTCATAAGTGGTCTTCCAAAAATTGATTGTGAGTTGATTTACTTTTTAATTAAATTGTATTCTTTTAATCTTCTATGAAGCATCTGAATAATGACTTTCTCCATGTAGTGGATGATTTGAATGAAAACATTGAGAATATCGGTTACACTGTTGCATCAAATGTCATTTTATGGTTTCCGGAGTTGGTTAAATCTTTCAACAAGGAAGACATGCCTAGGTTACTGCAATTTGTGAACATCAAAGGATTACTAATAAAAAATTATTTGATTTATATTGAAATCATGTAATTATATTTGGTAGTTGGCATCATGAAAAATATATATCTCAAAATTATTCCTAAAGTAAATTTGGTTTTTTTACTTGAAGGGGGTATTTATTAAAGAAAAGTGTAAAAACTATATCATGAAAAATTTATATATCTCTGTTATACCCCAAAATTTGCGCGCATCTTTTTCAGAAAGAAGGCAACAGACTTCTGTCTAAAAATTGGGAGTTTTCATATAATCTTGGATTTTATTTCATAAATATCCTGATTTTATGAATACTCGGTTTTTAGAATATTTCTTATATGGTATTTTGGTTCGCTGTTGAATTTATTCTTACACAAACGCCAAGTACTGTTTATTACTTCACACACGCTGTTTATTTGAGATTTATTTGCAGATAAATAGTACTGACGCAATTGGTACAGAATTAAATTTTGCAGGCGCAGAGTCCGGGGATTCAGACTGTACTGGTAATGAGTAAATTATTATTAGTTTTTGTTTCCCACTAATTTTTGTACTATATTATTATTATTTTCAAAAATCTCTTCTATTATTTTCAAAATCTCTTCCTTTCTTTTCAAATCTCTTTCTTTCAAATCAAATCCTAACTTTATTCTATACATCTCTCTTTTTCAAACCCTACCATACACTTTCTTTCAAATCCTACTACCACTTAAATTTTCCTCTTTTGTACGGAATCACTTCATTCCCCAACGTCTTTATCCTTCTTTTCACTCTATAAATACCTCTCATTTTTTCCATAAATTCTCACATCAAATTTCAACTCATTTCTCAAACTTTTACCTCATATTTATTTTCTCTTCTTCCCCGGCAAAAATGGCAAAGTGGATGGATACGTGTTTCCTTATGGTCATCACTGTTTTGGTGGTGATCATGTCTTTTTTCTGTCTGCATAGTCCTGAAAAATGCGGACCTGGGTTGCTTACACTCCCGATCATCTATATGTTGTTATTTATAGCATGGGTTTTTAATCGTCATTTTTAAAGTTTGTCGTATCTTTTGTTTTCAAATAATGTATCGTTTATTTGCCGTACTGTTCATTATATTATGTAATATTTGTACTGTCAGTATTAAATGTCGTACTATCTGTCGTACTGTAGTTTAATTATCCAGGTAACATTATGTGTGTTTTCTGCTAGTTAAATATTTATTTTTCTGTGCATTAAATATTTTTCAAGGTTATTATCGGTAATTTCGTTCGCGTACAGTGTATTTTATTTATTTATTATGTTTTGTGTTTTTCTAACAACTCATGTAAATAATTATGTTTTGTGTTTTTCTAACAACTCATGTAAATAAATTTTCACCATTAACACAACAAAAAACAAAAAGAAAAATTAACTTTAACTGTTGAATTTTCACTTTAACTGTTACGTTAATACCCGGACAGCCAGTTGACAGTCAAACCCGCTGACAGCGCGATTCTCCGTGTTTTGCACCATCAATCAAATCCATCTTTTGCATTTCAAAATTCCAAGATTTTTGTACTAGAAGTCTTCTGATAATAACATGATCAGCAGAGACTCAGCACTGCACAAAAATCAGGTATGCTTAACTGTCTCCTACACAAACAGTCCCTAACTAGGGTTTTTGTTTTTTTTCAGGAGAACGAGTTTTTTGAGACCTCAAGTGGATTTCATGGACCTCCATATGTCTCAAAGTACCACCATACAAATTTTCAAACTTCAATTCACTCAGACGCACAGTCAGCAGCTCAAACAGTCAACAGACGACCAGTTTGACCGAAAAGTCAACAGACAGTCAAAAATGAAATTTTTTGTCAACATCTATATTTTTTCAAAAGATTCATCGTTTGATCATTGGTTGATCATAATTCATCAAGAAAAGATCAAAAATCAACAAAACCCTAAGTTTCAAAATTAGGGTTTTCTCCTAAAAAGTCAACTAAACTTTGACCGGCCATAACTCTCTCCTCGTTCATTCAAAAAATTCCAACCAAAGCTTGTTTTGAAGGAAATTCAATTATCTTTCAAATGCAATTGATCCCATGGTCATTGGATTCACCATTTGAAAAATATGAGCTCAGACATTACAGGTCATTTTCAAAGTCAACAAAAAGTGGTTTTTTGTCAAAGGCCATAACATCAAGATAACTTCTCCAAATGAAAAAAAGTTTCCAAAGTAGCTTGTAGAGGACATCTTGAGGTTTCTAAAAAGTACAAGAACTCCTTCATATGATCAAAATTGAAGGATTTATGCCTTGTTGAAGTTGGCTATTTTTTGGGAAAATGCATGAAACCAACATTGATCAAAAATGTTTTTTTTCAAAAAGGGGCCAAGTTTTCATGATCCAAACATGATTCTAATGATGCTAAGGGCCTCCCACGACCAACCTAAGGCCCATAACATTTTTATTTCTTTTTTGGTTTAATTTTATTACATTTAAAGTTAAATTAAAAAAGAAATGGTGAAGGATAATGATACCATGCTTTATTCTTAAGCTAAAGCCATCAAAGTTGATCAATACTCTGCAGCATGAAGGTACATAGCAGGCCTAGAGCAAGAGGGATGAAGAAAATCAAGCCATGGTCAAAAATTCAAAGATTTTTAATATTAAAAAATCAAAAGTTCAAAAAGCAATCAATGCTTGATAGCTTCAATTTGCAGCACTTCCATTGCTTATAAATGAAGTAGGATACTTCATCAACAACACACACACAAAGATCTAGCAAAAGAATAGCCAAGAAACTCACAAAATTTCAAAAAATATCAAAGAACTAGCAAAATTCGAATTTTATTTTCCATCCATTCTCAAGCCAAACCAAACACACAAACACTCTTCTGAGCCTTCATATACCAAAACCCAACCCTTACACGAAGCTAAAACACCTCAAAGAAGCCTCACTCACTCTCTCCGAGTTGGTAAATTTTCTTGAACCTATATCTCATTCACATGCATATATAAATCATATCTAACGTTTGGTTTGAGTTTGTGAAGTGATTCATAGTAGCTTTGACGTAGCACATGGAAGCATAGGTCCCTGAAATAACCTTTGCCATGTTTAACCGTGTTTGAACTTTTTGCTTCGAATCTCTTAATACAAACACTTTTAGGAAAAACCAAGGCCACCATCGTGTTCAGGAGGTTCGAATTAGGTGGATAGGGTATTCTTTTTGCTTCAAAACTAACGATTTTGCAGGTTCTAAAAAACACCTCGCCGGAGAAGACAACCGGAAAACACTGTTCTGGCGATCAACAAGTCCCAGGGGAGAGTCAGCGCATGCGTGGCTCCTTCCGGTCTTCCCATTGGCTAGTCAACAGGTCCATGGCTTGCGTGGCAAAACGTTAAAACATGATTGGTTATTACTTAAAAACGTGGACCCCACCTGTTAGCTGAAGATTTCGTTTTGCAAATATGATTCTTCGAAGGGTGAAGAATCGAAGGAGGGTGGTTGCTGATGACCGTTTTTGAAGATAAAATGGCTCCTGATGGCCATGATTCGAGGGTGAAGAATTTTAAGTCATAACGAAGATAGTGAATGCTGAAGCTAGTAGGAATGTATATCTTCGAGACTTAGACAAATTTTACGAAATATGTTAAGTACTGATGCTTAGCGTGTTTTCGTGGTATTTTAATGTTAAGTTATATTGCCACGTGTCGAAGGAGGATTCAGGCGGGAGGATTTGAAATTCGAAGAAGTTTGCATAACTGTCCAGAGCCATATGGCTTTCCAGGGATTCTCATGAGAAACGTGGCATTAGATTAGCGTAGGACCGTTAGGGTCGAAACTAGTATAAATAAGGGTTCTAATGTTAGGATTCAGTGTGTTCATTTTGTACAAATCACTCACATATTACTCAAGTATCAAGTGTTAAGAGAAAGAGTTCGCTGAGAAATGTACGTATGACACCACCACCATTTTAATACATGTGTATTTTCCTTTATTTTCAAGTATCTTTCGATATTATTGCATTTCGTTTACTTCTTGCCATTTACATTCCTGCACTCTTTATTTTTCATGTTATTTATCTTTGAAGTATTTAACATTTCTGCACTTTAAGATTCTTGCACTTTTACAGTTTTTATCTTATGTTTTATCTTGACTTACCTTTCGGGGAAGTTATATTTACGTGTATAACCAAGTGATTGCTAACCTTTATTGTTTCGATTGAGTAATTCTTATTTTCAAGGCAAATCATAAACATGGTTCGAATCATCATCATAAATAACAATATTTTTGACTATGTCCTAGGATCAATCTAGTCGATCCTGCGAGTAACCAAATCATATTTATTATAATTTGGAAGACTAGCGGTTGTTTACCGGAAATCACCGTAAACAAATTGGCACGCCCAGTGGGACAGTGTCAAGCAGATTGTTTTTAATCAATTGTTTTATTTTGTCTAGACAATATCAAGACCTTGTATGAACCTTAGGAACGGTAAATTAACAAACAGTGCACAACCGATTCCCAAACGAAGGTACAACAAGAAAATGGTCGTCACGACCAGTGTAGGGGGAGATCAAGATCCCCCACAAGGCTCAGGATCAGGAGCGGCAAATTCTGCGCATGTTTCGACTTCTACTCAAGGAGCGCGGGATACACCGGGTCCAAATGGATCGAGACCCACGGATAGTTCCCAGGCTATACCAGAGAATAATACAGAACCATCAGGGACTATTCCAGTTTCAGTGTCGACTATCGCACCTGCATCTACAAGCGCAAACGAGATACCACTTTTCTCGACAAATGCTGCAAATAACTTATTCAACCCAGGGTCAAACTCTGTGTTCGAATGGAGGCCAAACTACCCATACGGAATGCCATATCCATATGGAACAGGCGTACGAGGGGCAGGACCTACATATGCTACAACTAACAATGTGACGTTTTCGCCAAATGTTGGTTCAGTGGGTCGAAGTGCATAAAATACTGGTTTCTCTGCCCAAATACCCAATTTTACCACAAGTAATCAAGCAGCATTCCGACAAGAAATGGATGCAAGCAACCATGATATGTTAGGGGTCTTGGCCAAGGAACTGGCTTCAATTTTGAATCCACTAGCAACAAATATTACTAGTACGAATCGAGAGAATGTGGAGATTTTCCAAAAGATATCATCTCAAATGAATCGAATGGCAGATTTCATGGGAGTTCCATACCCTAAACGAAAGGACAAGCAGCCCTTGTATCGAGAAGAAGGACCCATTATGGAACGTATTCAAGATGTGGTCCCTCCGTCTAGGACAACCACTAATAATGTAGTTGCCCCACAAAGAACAGCGGCAATCAAAGGGAACCAAGTAATAGATTTGGAGGCTTCGAATCAAAGAGTTGTTCCCGTCCAACAGGAAATGGAGGAAGTAGGACCCAGATTAAGGATAGTGGGTAGGAACGAACATCCAGATGAAATTGTTCTGAGAGTCAGAAGAGAAAATCTGGCTACGGAAAATAACTTAACTGCCATGATAGAAAGGGTTATGGCCAATAACGGCCTTAGTACTGGACTTCGACATCCAAATTATACATCCCCCATATCAGATTATGTCATGCAGACAGAGTTGCCTAGAGGCACTAAAGTACCCAAGTTCACAAAGTTTTCAGGCGGAACTAGCGAGTCAACTGTGGGACATATTTACAGATACCTGACAGAAGCAGGAGACTTAGCAGGGAACGAGGATTTAAGGATCAAATATTTCCCTAGTTCGCTAACAAAGAATGTTGTTCGATCAAATTCGATAGATGCTTGGGCACACTTAGAAAGGTTGTTCCATGAACAGTTGTACATGGGCCAAACCAAGATAAGTCTGAAAGAATTGGCTAGCATTAAGAGGAAGTTTACAGAACCAATCGATGATTACCTGAATAGGTTCCGACTGTTGAAATCAAGGTGTTTCACAACAGTCCCAAAGCATGAATTGGTCGAAATGGCTGCCGGTGGTTTAGATTATTCAATTAGAAAGAAACTAGATACTCAGTACCTTAGGGATATGGCCTAGTTGGCAGATAGGGTTCGACAAGTTGAACGTTTGAAAGCAGAAAAAGCTAGGGCAAACAAGGGATATAAAAAGGAAAGGGTAGCATACGTCGAAGCAGACGAAGTTGATGGCGAACCCTTCGAAGACTCATGCAACATGGAAGAGGTCGAAATAGATCTCGCCGAGTTAAAGGAAGCGCCACCCTATGCTTGCAAATTACTTACCCCTTCTAATGGAAGGAATCCAGTAGTTAATGATAAAAGTGATAGATTTCCCAAGAAAACTTATACGTTTGATGTCACTAAGTGTGACAAAATATTTGATTTATTGGTAAAGGATGGCCAAATGATACTGCCTCCAAATTCCAAAATTCCTCCGTTAGAACAACGGAAGAAGAGAGGCTTTTGTAAATATCATGGTTTTTTGGGCCATAAAACCTCACAATGTTTTCTTTTCAGGGATCTAATTCAAAACGCTATCAAGGATGGACGTTTGAAGTTTGCTGACAAGACTAAGAGTCACATGAAGGTCGACACAAATCCTTTGAACATTGCTGACGCTAGCCTGTGTGAACCACTGGCTGTCAACATGGTAGAGGTATCTGAGGTAGACATTGCGAAAGCTGAGACAATGTTAACCGGAAAGCAGGCTACTGAAAGCCTAAATGACGATGCGGTCTTCAATACTGATGTTGAAGAATCCTCCAAGACAGAGATAACTGCAGTTTCGAGAGAAAAAACCAGTGAGGCCACTGAAGACCTCAGGGTAAAACTTCAGCAAATCCATATTTCTGAAGCCCCTCCAGCAGTTGTTAACATGGTCAGTGCCAGACGACCAGTGTCTGAATTTGGCGAATTGGAGACATGGTTGACAAGGCAAAAGGGAAGCATTGAAATTCCTCCAAGAGGGGAAAGTCTCAAAGATTATCTCTGGAATTGCCATGAAAGGAATGGCGGAAAACAATGGATGTGTCCAAGGTGTTCGATCATGCTGAATCGAAGGGTCGAAGCCAACTTCGAAAGGGCTCGACGCGAAAGATGGGAACACCCCGGGAGAGAACCAAAACCTTTGCTACAAGTGTACCCAAAGATGGAAGAAAGCTTAGTGGGATTTTTGGTCAGATGTCACAGGGAAAACACTGAAGTTGCACTGTGTCCCAGATGTGGGGCAGTTTATGATGAAATGCTGGCACGATCATTCGAGAGGGTGTACTGCTACATGGGTCGAGAAACTCAGGGATTACGTCCTAAACTGTATGGTTTCGATATATGGACCTCAACGAAGAGACCTGATAGCCCACATCCTAGGGCTCGAAGGGTAACATTTAAAGTCCCTGCAGATGTACCTAGGGACAGATGGGTGCAAGCTGGTGCAAGAACCAACAAATGGCGAAGTTGGGACCAAGGAGGAAGGACTGCAATGGCATATAGGAAGCAATTTCAAAACTCAAATCGAGAGATGTATCGGTTGGAGAATTACAAGGGAAAAAATCCTATGTCCAGATCCCAGTGGAGAAGGCACCAGAGAATGAAAAAGGCTCAAAGAGAATACAGACCAAGAGAAGCTGGAGAGTCTAGTATCAACCAAGTCGCACACCAGGGGGCAAAGGCAAGCAAACCTCCGGTGGAACGCAGACTATTCGAAGCTGAAAATATTTTAGAAGAAGAAGAAAAGATGCATTCTAGTCCTTGGAAGGAAGAGGATAGAATGACAAATGATTTCGATTCTGACGGGGTGTCATCTATAAACCTCAACTGCAACGTTGTGTCTGTACTCCCTCATGAGTTTAATCAGGAAACTGAAGTTGAAGACTGCGAAGAGGCTGATATCGAAGAAATGGCGAAACACAGACCTGTGTGTTACTATGTTCTAAACAACGGTGCAGTTGAAGAGCAGAACGCTTTCTTCGAGAGGCCCGATGAAGGTATGCGAAATCATTTGAAACCACTCTACATAAGGGCAAAAATTGAAGATGTTGGCATTAATAAAGTCCTAGTAGATGGGGGGGCAGCAGTGAACCTAATGCCCCAATACATGCTGAAAAGAATTGGTATGTTCGATACCGATATAAGGCCACACAACATGGTTTTGTCGAACTATGAAGGCAAAAGAGGGAAAACCTTGGGAGTTGTTCAGGTGAATTTAACAGTTGGCTCAGTCACGAGGCCAACTATGTTTATGGTTATACCAGCAAAAGCAAACTACAACCTTTTGCTCGGAAGAGAATGGATCCACGGAGTTGCAGCTGTGCCATCGACAATGCATCAAAGGGTAACCATTTGGAGAGAAGATGGTATAGTAGAGAATATTGAAGGGGATCAGAGTTACTATATGGTTGAAGTTAATCAAGTTAATAAAACTAACTTCGATAGGAACTTGGCAAACATAGGACCTTGTCATGCTGTAGAAGAGATGTATACCCCAAATAAAAATGCGTTGTACTACTTAACTCTACACCCAAATGGTTTCCAGTGGAATAGGGAAATAATGGATGGCCCAGAAGATACCCCACCAACGGAGCATTATCCGACAATACGGCCAACAGGCTGGGATGACGAAATCGATGATGTCTGAGTCATCATTTTTCGAAAAGATTTCGGCTTATGTAGCCGAGAATAAAAGAAAGACGGCTCTCGAAGCCGAATTGTCAAACATGTTGTTTAATGAAGGTCTAAAAAAGGAAGAAACGCCAGATTTGGGGATAGATACGATCCCTCACCTGCCTGAAGATTCAGTCCAAGTCAAAGAGATTTCAGGAGAAGAGATAGGTCAAAGATTGGATGCAATCTACGACGAAGAGCCTTTGGGTTTCGAGAAGGACCCAATGGGATCAAATATCAAGATGTTAGCCCAAGATCCACTCGAAGAAGTAAATCTCGGAGATGGAGATCAAAGGAGGGTAACATACGTCAGTGCGAAACTAGAGCCAACGCTGAAGTCAAAAGTGGTCGCGTTGTTGAAGGAGAACAAAGATTGCTTTGCATGGGATTACGATGAGATGCCTGGTTTAGGGCACGATTTGGTCGAATTGAGGTTACCCATAAAGGAAGGAAAAAAGCCCATCAAGCAAACTCCTAGAAGGTTCGCACCAGAAATTCATTCGAAGATTAAAGCAGAAGTCGAAAGACTCCTACGGTGTAAGTTCATCAGAACCACAAGGTATGTCGAATGGATTGCTAATATTGTACCGGTTATTAAAAAGAATGGTTCATTAAGAGTATGCATAGATTTTCGTGATCTAAATGCAGCAACTCCTAAGGATGAATATCCCATGCCTGTGGCAGAAATGTTAGTGGATTCAGCCGCAGGTTTCGAGTATCTAAGTATGTTGGATGGATACTCTGGTTATAATCAGATTTTCATTGCAGAAGAAGATGTGTCTAAAACAGCTTTTCGTTGCCTAGGGGCAATAGGAACCTATGAGTGGGTTGTAATGCCTTTCGGTTTAAAGAATGTTGGGGCAACCTACCAGAGAGCAATGAATTCTATATTTCATGACTTTATAGAAACGTTCATGCAAGTATACATAGATGACATCGTTGTTAAATCTGTCTCAGATTGCGATCATCTCGATCATCTAAGCCAATCATTCGAAAGAATGAGAAAACATGGCTTAAAGATGAATCCCCTCAAATGTGCTTTCTTTGTGCAGGCTGGAGATTTCCTGGGCTTCGTGGTTCATAAAAAGGGGATAGAAATTAATCAGAATAAAACGAAGGCTATTATGGAAACCAAGCCTCCATCCACGAAGAAAGAATTGCAGTCCTTGCTGGGGAAGATAAACTTCTTAAGAAGGTTCATCTCTAATTTGAGTGGACGCACACAAGCTTTCTCCCCTCTACTTCGCCTAAGGGAAGGAAAGTTCGAATGGCGTGTCGAACATCAAGAAGCTTTTGATAAAATCAAGAAATACTTGATCCATCCACCAATCTTATCTCCCCCAAATGGGAAGAAACACATGCGCCTGTATATTTCAGCTTCAGATAAAACAATAGGCAGCATGTTAGCACAAGAAGATGAAAATGGCATCGAAAGAGCCATTTATTACTTAAGTAGAGTACTCAATGATGCAGAGACTAGATACACTGCGATAGAAAAACTCTGCCTTTGTTTGTATTTCTCTTGTATCAAACTTAAGTATTATATAAAGCCAGTTGATGTTTATGTTTCGTCTCATTGTGATGTTATTAAACATATGCTATCGAAGCCAATATTACATAGTCGAATTGGAAAATGGGCTTTAGTGTCGCACGCTCGCGAAAAATGAACAGAGTCGCCACCAATATATTTATCCCATAAGGGAAAGGAATATCAGAAAACCTAACAAAGGAAGGAACAGGGTCTTGCGACCAGAGAATCAAGGTACGGGAGTCGGTTACGCAAGGGGAAGGTATTAGCACCCCTCGCGCCCATCGTACTCGATGGTATCCACCTATGTTTGTTTCTATCTAAAGGGTGTGTACTATGTCTATGTCTACATGCGAATGAATGCAAAAGGAAATACGGGGAAAAGAAGAAATTATTTACAAGTGTGCTCGTTCAAGCCCCGCGACTTGATGCCTACGTATCCTTTTCAGGAATCAGAGCGCCGTAGTTCGGCTCCATAGTTTCTGTTTGTTTTTGTGTTTTTTAGTTGGGCGGCGTTAACGTTCGCGCTCTTGCACAAGGGGACAGCCTAGGATGCAATGGAGCGGAAATAACGGTGCCCTTAAGAAAGCGAGAGAAGAGAGAGTGAGTTTGAGTGTTTCGAGGAAATCCCTTAAGCAAGGGAAACTCGAATTACTCTTTGGTTTGTGTTTTTTAAAGGTTGGGAACTTACGCCTGAATGGAACCCTTAAGCAAGGGAGCTCCAAGCACTCGAACATCCCTTAAGCAAGGGAAGTTACAAGCTTCCATTCCCTTTTTATTAGTCAAAGTATTTATTAGTCATTTTTTATGAGTTTCCTTGGCATTTTTTAAGGGAAATTTATTCAAGTATTTTTAGATGTTTTAAGTGTTGAAAAGAAAAAGAACTAGCCTAAGAAAACTAGCCTAATATGAATGGGGAATTCTACTTATTATTATCATGGTTTCTACCTAAGGTTAGGAATAAAGGAACATGAAAAATAAAGCAAAAAGTAGAATATTGAAAATGGCATGAATAAGAACAAGTCAAAATATAGCACAAAAGTGAATTAAAAATACTACTATTTTTATGGATTTTATGAAAGAAAATGAGTTCAAAAGATTAATGTCAAAATCAACCTAAAATCTACTTATTTTTATGGTGATTATTTTTATACGAGAAAGAGAATTCTAATCAAGCAAAAGAATTAAAAGGAAACTAGCCTAAACTATACATTTTTCTTGTTTTTTAATCACCTAAAAATCTAACAAAATTTTAATGGATTTTATTGTCAATTTTACTACCTCAAAATCGAACAAAAATCAATGGTTCTAAATGTCATTATTATCTAAAATTTTAATGAGAAAATCATGATTTTAAATGTTGTTTTATCATCTAAAAAGTATAGTAAAGAAAAGAACTAAATAAAAATCTAAAAAAAACTATCAATTAAGTGTGAGTCAGGGGGGTGTATGCTGAAGATGGTAGTGAAGTTAGTAACTGGCGCAGGGCCTAATGGTAATGTTGGCCCATCTGTATCGTTTTTGTTACATGTCCAAAAATGGCGTTGGGCTCATTATGGGGTGTAGCCTAGCAATTCGTAATGGCCCAAGGAAGATCCACTTTGATTATTATTCAGATTAAAACTAAAACAAATAATAAAAAAAAATAAATAAATAAAATAAAAATAACGGTGGAAATTGGGAAATTAGGGATTGTATGTGTGACCTTTGGTTTTTTCATCGAAGCTTTTCTCTTCTTCTTCGCTCATGGCCGGAAGCGGTGCGGTGTTCTTCTCAACCTTCTCCGACGAGCTCCATCGGTGCCACCATAACGACGTCCTCGTCTCCCTCTCAGCTATGGCTCTCCCTCTTTCCGTCTCGGTTCTCAAACTCTCGCTCTCACTCGCTCCACCCTCGCCTCTCTCGTCTCTGATTCAGAGTCGCGTGGTGCTCGAATCGCGTGGATGACGATGATGAAGGCTCAATGATGATTGGTGCTCTTGTTGTTGTTACTAAGGTTGAAAACGCGTTGCGATGACGGAAGAGGTTGGACGCGGTTCTGATTGATGAGGATATACTGAGACGATACGAAGATGTGTTTGTTACTGCGTTGCGATGAAGATTGAAATTGATGACGAGGTTCTCTCATTCCTCTTCAGAATTGTGATTGAGGTTGGTGAATCGACCGAGAAAGATGAAGGCTGAGGTGTCGTTGGAGATGAATGATGGCTTCTGAGATGATGAAGATTGAATGCGAAGATTCGGAGAGTTTGTTACATCCTTTTCGGTGAGCTTCTTTCCCAATTTTCTCTTTCGTTTTTTTTCTGTTTTTGATAATTCTTCCTCTCTTCTGATTTTCTTGCTTCTTTTCTGTTTTGAATTTCTGGAATTCTTTTTACGTTTTTTCTTCTTCTTCTGTTTACTCTGTGCGTGCCATGAGAGTGAGGTTTGAGAGGATGAAAGTGCTGAATGGTGAAGATGAGGCTGACTGCGAAGATTGTGGTGGACGAAGATGATTCAGAGATGAAGAATTGCAGAGGTTATGATGCGTGTGGTGGTGATTGAGAGTGGAAGAATTGGAGATGAAGATCGTGATTATGATGATGAAGGTTGAATCGAGTGAAGCTGTATTGTGTGGGAGAGAGATGAAGATTGTGGAGATTTGTGAGAGCGAAGAATGGAAGATGAAGATGAGAGAATGAATGGAGAATGGAAGAGGATGAAGATGAAATGGTGAGTGTGATGAATGAGGCGTGTGCGGAGAAGAAGAGAGTGCGAAATGGCGTGTGTGGAGAATGAGAAGTGAAAGTTAGGCTTAGCACATCTTCGTTCAAGGTTCACAAGCGGAACTATGATGAAGATGGTGGTTGTGCTTTTTTTAGGTGTCCTCTTCTAAGAGGGTGGAGCTGATTATTTATAGGAGCAATGATTGGATACTGACAATGAGTCCTTGAATGTGGGACTCAAAATTACAGCTTGCAGTGAATTTTTCTAATTTTCTTGAATGTGGGACTAACATTAGCTTTGGCTCTGCAGGTTTCTTGGTGGTACAAACAAATATGGCAGTGCTGTAGATAACCTGGAGCTGTGACTGAAATACAATGTGGATGGAGGACCGAAACTTATTGGCCATGATCATGAGGTATGGAATACACACGGGACCGGTTTTCTTTGTGAAGTTGAGTTCTGTTAGGAGAATGAATTAGTTATAGGTTTGCAATTCTGTTATTCTCTATTGTTGAAGTTGAAGTTAAGCCGGAACTGTTAGTAAAACAGTTAGTAATAGCTGAGGTTCTATTAGCAAGTTAATTGAATGATTAGGAGAATTAGTTATATTCGGTTAGGTTGGCACGAAAGGTGGTTAATTTTGGAACTTGTTTTGTAATTGTTTTTGGTGGTTAGAGACCTAATATATTGACTGGCAGCTTGGTATGATATGTGCAGGTGTGGTTTAACTTGTGTATGATGCTGAAAGTGGCATAACGTGTTGTTTGGATATGATTTACCAATGTGTAGGAATGCTGCAGGTTTACAGGGACTGAAATGGTTTTATTTATATGTTAGCATGTTGATTGATGTGAACATATGCATACCGACCTTGCTTATTGAATGTGGCTTGTGGTTTGAACTTAATTTCTTCTGTACTGTGCAGGAGGTGTTTGAATGTATGGGGCTGGTTTGGTTTAGTAGTGAAGTGATCTGAACATGGTTGGATTTATGATGGTACAGGTTTTGTTAATGGCAGTATGGGACAAATGGGAGCAAAATCTCAAAGATGAAAAGAGATTGAAGATTAACATGGGGATTGAAGAACAATTGACCGTTAGGATAGATTTTCTTTTGTTCTTTGTAACTGATTTTTGTGTATTTTTATAAATGGATTTGTAATGAAGTGTAATGGATGATGGTTTTTGTAATAGACATCTTGGATTTGAATGGTGTTTGTGAGATTTTGTAATGGAGTGATGGATTTTTGGATGATAATGTGATGGTTTAATTTTCCTCTTTTGTGATGGATGTTGGATATTTGTGGAATATGGACAATTGAATGTGTATAGTGGATTTGCAATGACATTGTAATTGTCCTATATTTTTTTGTGAAATCGAGGATAACTTGTGATCACTTGTGATGGAATTTGAGATGGAATAATATGTACAATGTGATTTAGGAACTTTTGAATGATGTAAGTGTATGGCCTTTTGTAATGGGATTGGACATGTATTTTCCCTCCTTCCCAAAATTCAAACTCTCATGATCAACCTTTTTATTTTATTTTCTAAAACCTTGAATGGATAGAAAACCTCAAGTTTTAAAGATAAGCCATGGTTGAGAAGTCAACCTCCCATGATTGACTTTGATAAAAAGTAACAATTCTGTCAAGTATCTTCTAGCTTGAAATGATTCATAAGTCCCTTCATGTTTCCAATCTTTTCTCTTGAATATGCCTTGTAGTCTTGATGATGAAAACCCTTAATCCATAATCCAGTGCACACAGAAGAACCAGTTGAAACAAGTTTATCTGAAGTAGAAGCCTCAAACCAATAAAACCCCAATTCACTAGAAGACCTCTGATCCCATGTCTCAAATTATTGATTAGTGATGCATGATGTGTGTTAGATGACCTAATGGAAGGTATATACATGAATGCAAAGTCTAAGCCAGTTAGAAGTTAGGGGTAGGACAAATTTGGGGTATGACAGCTGCCCCTATTTAATCGTCTTAAACCTGAAGGTGAGATTGGCGCTAGCCTTTCGAACATTCGAGGTAGAAGAAGATTAAATATCAAGGTACCGGAAATTTGGCCTGAAATGATGGTGTAAATGTTGTCCTTATTTTTTGATTTTTGATATCTGCTGGGGAAGGAGAAATTTTTGTTTTTCTGGTGGAAAGGTTTATGGTGAGTAATGGTTGAATGGTGATAGCTTGTAACGTAGCCAAGGTGCCAATACTAAGTTCTCAATGGAAATGGTTGTTGTATGAAACTGTGATTTGAAAATACGGGTTTGATGGAAAGGTAGGACCTACGATCCGCAAGAAATGAAAAAGATGAGGATAAGGTCAACGGACCTACGATCCACAGGAAATGAAAAAGACGAGGATAAGGTCACCGGACCTACGATCCACAAGAAATGAAAAAGACGAGGATAAGGTCATCGGACCTACGATCCACAGGAAATGAAAAAGACGAGGATAAGGTCAACGGACCTACGATCCACAAGAAATGAAAAAGATGAGGATAAGGTCAACGGACCTACGATCCACAGGAAATGAAAAAGACGAGGATAAGGTCAACGGACCTACGATCCACAAGAAATGAAAAAGATGAGGATAAGGTCAACGGACCTACGATCCACAGGAATGAAAAGACGAGGATAAGGTCAACGGACCTACGATCCACAGGAATGAAAAGACGAGGATAAGGTCAACGGACCTACGATCCACAGGAATGAAAAGATGAGGATAAGGTCAACGGACCTACGATCCACAGGATTGAAAAGACGAGGATAAGGTCAACGGACCTACGATCCGCAAGAAATGAAAAAGATGAGGATAAGGTCATCGGACCTACGATCCACAGGAATGAAAAGACGAGGATAAGGTCAACGGACCTACGATCCACGGGAATGAAAAGATGAGGATAAGGTCAACGGACCTACGATCCACGGGAATGAAAAGATGAGGATAAGGTCAACGGACCTACGATCCACGGGAATGAAAAGATGAGGATAAGGTCAACGGACCTACGATCCACGGGAATGAAAAGATGAGGATAAGGTCAACGGACCTACGATCCACAAGAATGCAAAGGATGAGGGTAGACAACGAGGCCGGAGCACGAGAAGATTATTGAAAACACTTAGGCTGGGGATTGAGAAAACCAAGTATCGGCACCGTGGGTAAAGGAGGTTTGTAATGGAGTAGCAGATATCAATTGGAGTTTGTAAGGACATTTTATGTGGGGATGTATCATTGTCTTGATTGAATGTTGATTTGTATTATCTGGCTTATGCTTTGTATGCATGTTTGAATTTTTTTTTTTTTTTATGGCGTAATGATCCGCTTTGAAGGATATGCTACGCTTTTGAGGATGCAATGTTATATGCAGTGAACACTATGTGCAGGATGCCAAATAAAGGCATTGGTGAGGTAAACACCAGGGAGAATCCCCTTAGTGTTAAGGACCATGTACAGATGCCAATAGATATTGGACTTTGACTTGCAAGATGCTCCTTCTTTGACTTGAAGAAAAAAAAAAAATTCCGACTTCTCACCATGTGCCACTGCTTGGAAGATTTTCAACTTGAGGAGATTCCCTCGATTCACCATGTTGGGAATGAGAAATCCAGATAAGGAGCCTTGATTAGGGAAGTAGGACAACTCCTAGGAGAAATAAACTCCTATGCTTAAGTAATGGAACAAACTCTCGGGAGAAACAAACTCCATGCTTGGGGAGAGACCAAGATTCTAGGAGAAATAAACTCCTATGATTAGGGAGAGGACACTAAAACTCAGAAGATCGTGCCCCAAGTTTCATGACCCATGAAGGAAATTGCCCCAGTGGATCCTTGGAGAGATTTGTCAAATCTCGACGTAATTGCCCCAGATTGGTTGAATTTTGAGAGAGCTTCCTTGACATGATTGCCCCAGATTGATCAAAGCTTAAAGAGATTTATCGACATGATTGCCCTAGATATACTGAATTTGAGAGGTCCAACCTCGATTCAATTGCCCCTGATTAGGTACATCTTACTTAGAATCCTCAAGCTTTCTTTGTTTTGAAGTCAAACAAACGTGGAAACAACTTTACCACGCTCAACGGAATCTTCAAACTCTTCCCCTCAAGGTAATCAAAGGAACGCATCAACTATTCATGCCCAACGGAGTTCTTTAGAGAACCTTCCCCTTGATGGTCAACATTTGGAATGATTATCTTTTACTCCTCGGAGTTCTCAAGTCTATTGTACTTTGACACGATCGAGTTACTTACTGATTCTCATCATGGCAATTTCCTTGATGTTAAGCACATATTTTGTATGCAAAAGAATGTTAATTCTAAGAATGATGATTCTAATGCAAAGCCTATGTTAGTCTTGAAGTTTAAAAAGAATTTTTTTATTGAAATGAGGTTGCGACCTCTTGTGAATGGATCACTAGTTGACGCAACCTCGATTTTTGCATGTGGAAGATAAAGTAAACATACGATACCAACATGGATATGAGTCTCGCTTCATTGGGAGTCAGTTAAATGCTATCTCATAGGAGTGTGCTTTCAACATAACCCTACTTCAATTAGGACTTTTGAGGGTTGTAACTTGGCCAGGTTCACGGTTTTCAGAAAACAAAGGATTTTAGGCTCAAAATTATTTGGTACCCACCCCCTTCGTGATGTTCTCCATTCCTAGGTTCAATTAACTCGACATGAGTGTTCATTCCTCACAAGGAATTTGGGATGGTTGAGGAATCAATGAGGTTTTTTTGGACATGGCAGTCACTTCATCTTGCATTTTTGGTGTCTGATCACACGACTTTGTTCTTTTGATAAGGATTTTTTATCTTGTAATCCTTATTTTTCACTTCTGCTTTCCCTAACTTTTGCCTGGACAAATTCTCTTGAATTTTATTTTGGAGTCCAGCGGGATGCCCTAACTTTTGCCTAAGTCACTTATTTTCCAGTTGTTGACTTAGCGGGCTCTCTTTTTTTTTTTTTAATTCTTTTTTTTGAACAAGTCGTGTGATGTTGCGTTGCTTTCGATTTGTTGAAGGTGATTGCGACTGCCTCACTCCTTTGATTTGATGAAGGATTACCATTATGGTACCGTCATCTCTTGATCTCTTGATAGAATAAGGATGATCATTGCGGTTTTGAGATTCCTCAACCTTTGGAAGGATAACCATTGTTGTATCCTTGGATGCATATCCTTTTGGTGAGTTTTGAACACTCGATTAAGTTAAATGAACACTACCCTGTCCCAGGGTTAAAATAAGGGTTTTTCATGATTAGAAAAGAAACTCCTTCTCCAAGGCTCAAAGGGGTTTACGAGGGTCTATCTCCCTTATGTCTCCGGTGTTTGGGGATTTGAAACAATGCCTGTACATCCTCAGTAGGGTTTTTATTCGAAAACACATGATTAGAGATTTTTCATTTTTATCTTTCATCATTCTCCCTCAGCTTTTTGCATAAGCAAGCAATTAGTAAAGTTGGTATCGTAATGCCAAAAACATTTTATGAGTGAAAACGAATGGATTACTTCAAGACAAACATAAACAATGTATTATGATTTTCATTCAGAAATTAACAAGTTTTTACATGCTATTGATACTTAAACAAACAAAGGAAGAATTACAATGAGAATGCAATAAGAAACTAAATGAATGCCATTGTTGAGGAGACTTGACTCCGTCTGGACTTATTGATCTTGAATACTTCTTGCAGTTTTGAGACCTCATAGGGACTTCAACTTATGCATGAACCTCTTGGAATGAACGACACACAATCCTCAGTTGAGTGACTTTTGTGCTCCAGCAGGGTAGTCAATTAGTATTATCATGTGTTCCTTCCAAACACTTCAGATTACTTCAGAAGAGAACTCCAACAAAGTCACCCATGAGTTGTAAACTTTTGCCTTGCTTTAGGGATTCGAGCAATGCGAGTGATGCAATGCTCAAGATAAGAGTACGTCTTGCTTATCCCTCGTGCGGGAGCCCCAAGCATAGTTTGCTAGAGTAGTAATCGCCATCATAAATGAAAGGACCTTGTACGATCATCAAATTGAGAAGATCTTTTGTGGTGAAGAAGACCCAATACTCGAATCTTAACCAATTGGAATTCCAACAAGCAGGGAAACGAATGAGCACAAGGCAATAGAATCACATCATGTTTCTCATGTTCTTCTTGTCTCTGTTAACTAGCAAGGCCACTGAGAGGGAGATCCTGAGAAAAGGTAACTGATATATGAAGTAGAACCTTGAGAATGAGAAGCATTGTGAAAAACACTCTTGATTATCACACGGAATAATATTCCGATGAAGTCACCAAAGAATTTGTAGTGCTTTAGGGATTCGAGCAATGCGAATGATGCAATGCTCAAGATAAGAGTACGTCTTGCTTATCCCTCGATCGGGAGCCCCAAGCAACTTCCACACATGTACAGGAGATGATTACCAATCTAGCTTCAATATCCATCATTAGGAGTGAGAGTGGATGATGCTTGCATTTCTTGATATCAGGCATTAGGCACAAACCAACAACATCTGAATCAGTGGAGTCACGACTTTTTATGAATTTCAATCTTTTCTCCAATAGGTGGAACCTTTTGTCAATTTCCATAATTGGAAACTTGCAGACTTTAATGATGTGAATTCTCTTTACCAAGAATAGGAATCTCAACATTCTTTCAAACATTATGATACATAAGACTTTCTCATGGGTGAGATCAACATTTGCATTTGGCCTCTGAGGATTTTGTCTCAATTCTTCTTGTCAAAGAGAAAAGGTTTGAATAACCTCCACACACAGATTCATGTCAGCTCCCATTTTTGTTCTCATCTCAGTCGAAACCCCACGGAGTTGTTCCATTGTTAGTTTTCAAGCACATAGCGGTGAGAAGTCAATTGTATTGTTGATGTCAAAGTCTGAATAGAAAGGCCCCCACAAGCTTCTGATAGAACCATGAAATGCATGATAGTATGAATGCATGTTTCATTTATGGAGATCCTAAAGTCTTTTCACGCACTTCCATTTTTCCTTTTTTTAAAATCAAAGCTTTTTTTTTGTATAGAATATCTTTTCTTTTATTTTTTTTGATTTTCTATTTCCTTTTTTCTTTTTCTCTTTTTTTTTTGGAAATAGACTTTAGGATCCCTCATAAATGAAGTGGATAAAACAATGATGTTATGCAATGCAAGCATGGGATCAAGGGTCCACATAATCTGAGTAGCATATGTGCAATCTCTGGATAACTTATGCAAAATCTCTGTACAGGCCAAATGTCACAGGATCAAAGGTTCGACGCCTTTTTTGAATACCAGAATATCAAGCACCATGAGAGCAAACCAAATAAAGGTCCGACCTCAAATATGAAGAGCCAAAGGTATGTAGGAGTCAAGGTTTCCTGTCCCACCCCAATCTCACGGGTATGTAGTCTAGACACGGACAAGTGGTCCCTAATGGTCACTAGGGTCTACAGTTCCCATGGGGTACAAAGTGTTTGAGGCAACAAGCGTGCCAGACACAATGTTCCATGAAAGAACCTCGCCCAGTTGTGGTACCCCATATTGAACTCATCCATAGCAAGCGCTACGGTAGTCAACATGAGCATCCACGCTAATCCTATGTGTCACTTGGCCTGGGTAGTGGGCCTTTTACCTCACACAAACCCCCCACCTGCAAAACAGAACAGAAGACCCCAAGGAACACAGAATATAATCCATATGCATAATGTGCGAACAGAAATAAACATGATATGCAAGTAGAAAATAAACATGCAAACATATATACAAGATATAGACATAAAAACAAATAAACACCCAATAAAATAAAACAAACAAAGGCTAGGATCGACTCGCTTAGGTTTCCCCAGCAGAGTCGCCAGCTGTCGCACGCTCGCGAAAAATGAACAGAGTCGCCACCAATATATTTATCCCATAAGGGAAAGGAATATCAGAAAACCTAACAAAGGAAGGAACAGGGTCTTGCGACCAGAGAATCAAGGTACGGGAGTCGGTTACGCAAGGGGAAGGTATTAGCACCCCTCGCGCCCATCGTACTCGATGGTATCCACCTATGTTTGTTTCTATCTAAAGGGTGTGTACTATGTCTATGTCTACATGCGAATGAATGCAAAAGGAAATACGGGGAAAAGAAGAAATTATTTACAAGTGTGCTCGTTCAAGCCCCGCGACTTGATGCCTACGTATCCTTTTCAGGAATCAGAGCGCCGTAGTTCGGCTCCATAGTTTCTGTTTGTTTTTGTGTTTTTTAGTTGGGCGGCGTTAACGTTCGCGCTCTTGCACAAGGGGACAGCCTAGGATGCAATGGAGCGGAAATAACGGTGCCCTTAAGAAAGCGAGAGAAGAGAGAGTGAGTTTGAGTGTTTCGAGGAAATCCCTTAAGCAAGGGAAACTCGAATTACTCTTTGGTTTGTGTTTTTTAAAGGTTGGGAACTTACGCCTGAATGGAACCCTTAAGCAAGGGAGCTCCAAGCACTCGAACATCCCTTAAGCAAGGGAAGTTACAAGCTTCCATTCCCTTTTTATTAGTCAAAGTATTTATTAGTCATTTTTTATGAGTTTCCTTGGCATTTTTTAAGGGAAATTTATTCAAGTATTTTTAGATGTTTTAAGTGTTGAAAAGAAAAAGAACTAGCCTAAGAAAACTAGCCTAATATGAATGGGGAATTCTACTTATTATTATCATGGTTTCTACCTAAGGTTAGGAATAAAGGAACATGAAAAATAAAGCAAAAAGTAGAATATTGAAAATGGCATGAATAAGAACAAGTCAAAATATAGCACAAAAGTGAATTAAAAATACTACTATTTTTATGGATTTTATGAAAGAAAATGAGTTCAAAAGATTAATGTCAAAATCAACCTAAAATCTACTTATTTTTATGGTGATTATTTTTATACGAGAAAGAGAATTCTAATCAAGCAAAAGAATTAAAAGGAAACTAGCCTAAACTATACATTTTTCTTGTTTTTTAATCACCTAAAAATCTAACAAAATTTTAATGGATTTTATTGTCAATTTTACTACCTCAAAATCGAACAAAAATCAATGGTTCTAAATGTCATTATTATCTAAAATTTTAATGAGAAAATCATGATTTTAAATGTTGTTTTATCATCTAAAAAGTATAGTAAAGAAAAGAACTAAATAAAAATCTAAAAAAAACTATCAATTAAGTGTGAGTCAGGGGGGTGTATGCTGAAGATGGTAGTGAAGTTAGTAACTGGCGCAGGGCCTAATGGTAATGTTGGCCCATCTGTATCGTTTTTGTTACATGTCCAAAAATGGCGTTGGGCTCATTATGGGGTGTAGCCTAGCAATTCGTAATGGCCCAAGGAAGATCCACTTTGATTATTATTCAGATTAAAACTAAAACAAATAATAAAAAAAAATAAATAAATAAAATAAAAATAACGGTGGAAATTGGGAAATTAGGGATTGTATGTGTGACCTTTGGTTTTTTCATCGAAGCTTTTCTCTTCTTCTTCGCTCATGGCCGGAAGCGGTGCGGTGTTCTTCTCAACCTTCTCCGACGAGCTCCATCGGTGCCACCATAACGACGTCCTCGTCTCCCTCTCAGCTATGGCTCTCCCTCTTTCCGTCTCGGTTCTCAAACTCTCGCTCTCACTCGCTCCACCCTCGCCTCTCTCGTCTCTGATTCAGAGTCGCGTGGTGCTCGAATCGCGTGGATGACGATGATGAAGGCTCAATGATGATTGGTGCTCTTGTTGTTGTTACTAAGGTTGAAAACGCGTTGCGATGACGGAAGAGGTTGGACGCGGTTCTGATTGATGAGGATATACTGAGACGATACGAAGATGTGTTTGTTACTGCGTTGCGATGAAGATTGAAATTGATGACGAGGTTCTCTCATTCCTCTTCAGAATTGTGATTGAGGTTGGTGAATCGACCGAGAAAGATGAAGGCTGAGGTGTCGTTGGAGATGAATGATGGCTTCTGAGATGATGAAGATTGAATGCGAAGATTCGGAGAGTTTGTTACATCCTTTTCGGTGAGCTTCTTTCCCAATTTTCTCTTTCGTTTTTTTTCTGTTTTTGATAATTCTTCCTCTCTTCTGATTTTCTTGCTTCTTTTCTGTTTTGAATTTCTGGAATTCTTTTTACGTTTTTTCTTCTTCTTCTGTTTACTCTGTGCGTGCCATGAGAGTGAGGTTTGAGAGGATGAAAGTGCTGAATGGTGAAGATGAGGCTGACTGCGAAGATTGTGGTGGACGAAGATGATTCAGAGATGAAGAATTGCAGAGGTTATGATGCGTGTGGTGGTGATTGAGAGTGGAAGAATTGGAGATGAAGATCGTGATTATGATGATGAAGGTTGAATCGAGTGAAGCTGTATTGTGTGGGAGAGAGATGAAGATTGTGGAGATTTGTGAGAGCGAAGAATGGAAGATGAAGATGAGAGAATGAATGGAGAATGGAAGAGGATGAAGATGAAATGGTGAGTGTGATGAATGAGGCGTGTGCGGAGAAGAAGAGAGTGCGAAATGGCGTGTGTGGAGAATGAGAAGTGAAAGTTAGGCTTAGCACATCTTCGTTCAAGGTTCACAAGCGGAACTATGATGAAGATGGTGGTTGTGCTTTTTTTAGGTGTCCTCTTCTAAGAGGGTGGAGCTGATTATTTATAGGAGCAATGATTGGATACTGACAATGAGTCCTTGAATGTGGGACTCAAAATTACAGCTTGCAGTGAATTTTTCTAATTTTCTTGAATGTGGGACTAACATTAGCTTTGGCTCTGCAGGTTTCTTGGTGGTACAAACAAATATGGCAGTGCTGTAGATAACCTGGAGCTGTGACTGAAATACAATGTGGATGGAGGACCGAAACTTATTGGCCATGATCATGAGGTATGGAATACACACGGGACCGGTTTTCTTTGTGAAGTTGAGTTCTGTTAGGAGAATGAATTAGTTATAGGTTTGCAATTCTGTTATTCTCTATTGTTGAAGTTGAAGTTAAGCCGGAACTGTTAGTAAAACAGTTAGTAATAGCTGAGGTTCTATTAGCAAGTTAATTGAATGATTAGGAGAATTAGTTATATTCGGTTAGGTTGGCACGAAAGGTGGTTAATTTTGGAACTTGTTTTGTAATTGTTTTTGGTGGTTAGAGACCTAATATATTGACTGGCAGCTTGGTATGATATGTGCAGGTGTGGTTTAACTTGTGTATGATGCTGAAAGTGGCATAACGTGTTGTTTGGATATGATTTACCAATGTGTAGGAATGCTGCAGGTTTACAGGGACTGAAATGGTTTTATTTATATGTTAGCATGTTGATTGATGTGAACATATGCATACCGACCTTGCTTATTGAATGTGGCTTGTGGTTTGAACTTAATTTCTTCTGTACTGTGCAGGAGGTGTTTGAATGTATGGGGCTGGTTTGGTTTAGTAGTGAAGTGATCTGAACATGGTTGGATTTATGATGGTACAGGTTTTGTTAATGGCAGTATGGGACAAATGGGAGCAAAATCTCAAAGATGAAAAGAGATTGAAGATTAACATGGGGATTGAAGAACAATTGACCGTTAGGATAGATTTTCTTTTGTTCTTTGTAACTGATTTTTGTGTATTTTTATAAATGGATTTGTAATGAAGTGTAATGGATGATGGTTTTTGTAATAGACATCTTGGATTTGAATGGTGTTTGTGAGATTTTGTAATGGAGTGATGGATTTTTGGATGATAATGTGATGGTTTAATTTTCCTCTTTTGTGATGGATGTTGGATATTTGTGGAATATGGACAATTGAATGTGTATAGTGGATTTGCAATGACATTGTAATTGTCCTATATTTTTTTGTGAAATCGAGGATAACTTGTGATCACTTGTGATGGAATTTGAGATGGAATAATATGTACAATGTGATTTAGGAACTTTTGAATGATGTAAGTGTATGGCCTTTTGTAATGGGATTGGACATGTATTTTCCCTCCTTCCCAAAATTCAAACTCTCATGATCAACCTTTTTATTTTATTTTCTAAAACCTTGAATGGATAGAAAACCTCAAGTTTTAAAGATAAGCCATGGTTGAGAAGTCAACCTCCCATGATTGACTTTGATAAAAAGTAACAATTCTGTCAAGTATCTTCTAGCTTGAAATGATTCATAAGTCCCTTCATGTTTCCAATCTTTTCTCTTGAATATGCCTTGTAGTCTTGATGATGAAAACCCTTAATCCATAATCCAGTGCACACAGAAGAACCAGTTGAAACAAGTTTATCTGAAGTAGAAGCCTCAAACCAATAAAACCCCAATTCACTAGAAGACCTCTGATCCCATGTCTCAAATTATTGATTAGTGATGCATGATGTGTGTTAGATGACCTAATGGAAGGTATATACATGAATGCAAAGTCTAAGCCAGTTAGAAGTTAGGGGTAGGACAAATTTGGGGTATGACATTTAGCCCTCACTGAATATTCACTAATATTTCAGCTTCTTAGGGCAATGAAAGGTCAGATTGTGTCAGATTTCATTGTTGACCATGTAGTAGTTGAGAGTCATCAACAGTATGTGGATTTGAAACCTTGGAAGCTATACTTCGATGGTTCGACTCATAGAGAGGGAACTGGAGTTGGAATATTGATAATTTCTCCTGATGGAATTCCAACAAAGCTCAAGTATAAAATCGAGGGTCCTTTGTGCTCCAACAACGAAGCTGAATACGAAGCATTGATCGCCGGACTTGAAGCTTTGTTAGAATTGGGGGCAACCAGAGTCGAAATTAAAGGAGATTCTGAACTGGTGATTAGACAACTGACAAAGGAATACAAATGCATCAAAGAAAATTTGATCATGTACTTTGTCATAGCAAATAGGTTGCTCAAGAAATTCGAGTATGTGGAATTAAAACACGTCTCAAGGACCAACAACCAAGAAGCAAATGACTTGGCACAGTTAGCCTCAGGATACAGGGTATCAAAAGAGAAGTTAGAAGAACTGATCGAAGTAAGAGGGAGAGCAATGTCTACTAAACTTTCCCCAAGTGATATGGAGAATTCACAATTAGGTTACGCTAACAAAGAAGAGTTCGAAGTATTAAACATAGACTCATTGACAGATGCAGATTGGAGGAGTCCAATAGTAAACTATCTAAAAAATCCTTCGACAGACACAGACAGGAAGGTGAAATATAGAGCCCTGTCATATTTCCTGATGGGAAACGAATTGTTCAAGAAAACTCCTGAAGGTGTATTGTGGAAATGCTTGGGTGAAGCATAAGCATATTTGGCTCTTTCAAATGTACACAGTGGAGCATGTGGTGCACATCAAGCAGGACACAAAATGAAATGGCTTCTGTTTCGTTATGGAATGTATTGGCCTTCCATGTTAAAAGACTGCATAGAGTTTGCGAAAGGGTGTCAAGAATGTCAAGAACATGCAGGTATCCAACACGCCCCAGCAAACGAATTAATTTCAATAGTGAAACCATGGCCTTTTAGGGGATGGGCACTAGATTTGGTTGGAGAAATTCATCCTAAATCCTCTAAGGGTCAAAGATACATACTAGTAGGAATAGACTATTTCACAAAATGGGTCGAAGCGATACCACTGGCGAATGTGGACCAAGAGGCTGTGATTGAGTTTATTCAAAGACACATTATATATAGGTTTGGAATCCCAGAAAGTATAACCACAGACCAAGGATCAGTATTCACTGGGCGGAAAATGCAAGACTTCGCCAAAGAAATGGGTTTCAAATTGTT
Source organism: Vicia villosa (assembly GCF_029867415.1). NCBI lineage: Eukaryota > Viridiplantae > Streptophyta > Magnoliopsida > Fabales > Fabaceae > Vicia > Vicia villosa. The sequence goes on along the minus strand of NC_081184.1, from coordinate 20,161,995 downwards.
TACTTCTACACCTTACTATGCTCAGGCAAATGGACAAGTTGAAGCAGCAAACAAGATAATAATTGGTCTTATCAAGAAACATGTGGGGAAAAAACCCAAGAATTGGCATAAAACTTTGGACCAAGCACTTTGGGCTTGTCAAACATCTCCGAAAGAAGCTACAAATACAACGCCTTTCCAACTGACGTTTGGTCACGACGCAGTACTCCCAATCGAGATATACCTGCAGTCAGTAAGGATACAAAGACAGGCAGAAATCCCTCCCAACATATACTGAGAGTTAATGATGAATGAATTAGTAGACCTGGACGAAGATAGACTTCGAGCATTGGAGATGATAAAAAGGCAAAAGGAAAGAGTGTCCAGAGCGTACAACAAAAAGGTGAAAGGTAAAACGTTTATCAATAATGACTTAGTTTGGAAAGTTATTCTACCTATAGATCGAAAGAATCAGGCACTTGGTAAATGGTCCCCACACTGGGAAGGACCCTTTCGAATCTTAAAGGTATTTTAGAATAATGCTTACGAAATCGAAGAATTAGCAGAAGATCGCAGGATCTTAAGAGTAAACGGGAAGTATCTGAAGAGATATAAACCAAGCATGCACGAAGTAAAGATTGCAAAAACGTAGATATTCAAGGTACTACGTAAGCCAAAATGGTTGAACTAATGCCAAAATGGCTTCGTGATCAAAATATACGATAAATAAAGTAAAGAGACAAAGAAACATCAAAATATTTGTCATTAGAAAGTGAAAGATTACATGCATTACAAAAGGAAGCCTAAGAGCATGACCTAAAACGTTGATGAGTACAAAAGAGAAAACATGAAAACCTAAGGCAAACCACTTGCTAATTGATCCTTTGGTCTAGACCTTCTAGGGATAGCAGGGGCAAGCTTTCTGCCTCGAACATATCCATGGACCCAGAGTTGCGCATCCTTCTCACTATATCCTTTTTGAGGAATATGTAAGATAGGAGTCTCCCATATGGAAGACACGTCACAACCCCTTGACGAGCAGCAGCCATAGAGACTACCTCAACAAGCCCTTTGAAGATCATCAAAGGAAAGTTGATTTTCTTCCCACGAAAGCCACAGAGTATAAACTCTAAATCTTCCACCATGATGCTATTTTGATCATGGTTTCGTGGACGAAAATTACCCACAAGGAGTTGGTGCCAAATCCTGATGACCTTGGCGCTGAAAGGGTCATTGTCCATGAGAGTCCTCAACAGAAGATGAGTGGTCATGTTGAAGCTGTTATCATCAAAGGTCTCCCCAGAGTTGTTGCATCTCATTAGGTTAGAGATAGTGGTGGGAGTGATCCTAATGTGGGCACCTCGAACCTTAGAGATTATAGTGGTTCTACCTTCTGGATCTATGCGTAGAGACGCAAACATCCAAAAATCTGCTAGCATGTTAGGATAAACAGGTCCCTCCAAGATTTCATAATAGAAATCAAGCTCTTGGTTAACAAAGAAAGCACTAATGCTTGTGGAATTGCTTTTAAAATCTTCTTCAGAAACTTTGAACTCTTTTTTGATGCAAGCTCTGATATTGTTATAAGTGAGGGGTACTGCCATTTTGGGGAGGAAGATTTGGAAATGTTTTTCTGGTTTTGTGTTTAAGAAAATGCAAAGGGAGGAACGAAGTTTCAAGATAAGGTTTTGTGGAACAAGAGTGAAGAAAAGAAGTGTGATGTTAAGCCCTTATATAGACCTGGGGGCAGGAGTGGAACGATTTAATTTTTAATGTTTGATTAGACTGCGTTTGGTATTCCAAAGAGAAGTTATGGCTTCCGCCGTTTCCCGCCCTTGGAAGTTGAGATGCAGTCATGAAAAACTGATGCACGCACGTCTTAAAGAGATGTTCTGGAGAAAGTGACGTCATCGCTTAATAATGATTACGGCTAAGGGAGTGGAAACGTCAAGTCTAAGCTAAAGGGTGCGAAGGATGGTCAGATCACGTGTTTTACATTAATTAAAATTACTGTGGCAAATCAGAAAATAGATTTTGGCGAAATCTGGAAAGATTTGCTAAAGACACTGCTTGCGAGTATTGCAAAAATATGGACAAAGTGGAAGATAAAAGTTAAGCAGATAAAAGTTAAGCATACATATATATTCTGCGAAGAGTTTGATTACAAAGCAAAAGTACAGCATGATAACGAAGTACAAGGTTTGAGGTAACTAATTAAAATCTTTAGGGAGACTATCTTTGATCTTCGAATACTGAGCTTCCCATGAAGACATACGAAGTTCAAGCAACGCCCGTTGTTTCTTCAATTCTTCAATTTCTGGCATTAACTTCTGGGCAGTTTCGAAGTGTTGGATCCCCAATTGTGCTACGTCGAGCAGATCTTGTTGGTTGGCCTTTTGAATAGTTTCCTGACGAGTTTCAGCCTCCTTTATCTTCTCTTCGATCATTTTTATCTCTTGCTTCCAGGAGTTGATGTTCTTCTCACATTCGTTATATGCTTCCTGGTTCTTCGAATATTTAAGCTTAAGGGCTTCACCCTGTTTGGTTGCATCAATAGCAGATTTCCACGAAGAATTATGAGAGTCCATCTTCGTAGTCAGCTGTTCGTCGACATTTTGTTTTCGAAGAATATTGGCCTGGAGTTGTTCGACTAGAGAACCCAGCAAGACAATCACCTTTGAAACTTCTTTTGAAACTTGAAACAGATCCACTTTCTTCAAAAGTTGATTCAAGCTATGACTCTTGGTAGGATTCTTACTAAGGACGTCAACAAGATTGGTTTCAAAGAACTTTTCTTTTATTTGATGAAGGAGATCAGGGGTGTCCTCTTTGTCACCAGATTCTGTAGGAACGGCTGGAGATACCTCAAGTTCAGAGGGCGAAATAGTATTCGCATTCATCATGGCCTTTAGGAAGCTGAGAGGATCAGTTTGCTTAAGCTGTTCCAATTCTGAAAGAGTAGGTTTCGCAGAGATAGGCGTCGAAGTTGTTCCAGGAACAACTATGGTTTTAAAGGTTGAAGTTTCTTGAGGACTGTTTTTATCCGGTTTAGAAATTTCCTCCATGGCATCTTGTTCAGACACAGTGTCTTCACTACCATTTGGTCGCTTATTCGCATTATCACTACCTGAGCATTGATGATCTTCTCCCTGGTTTTTACCTTGATGGGTAGGTGGGGATTCATCAGTCGAATGGCTTTCTTCGATTGGCACATTAGGAAAGATGGTTGCAAGAGGCCTAGCATCTTCAAGAACTGTTGAGAGAACATGAGATTTGTTTTGAGAAACATCTGCGTTAAACAAACCAGAATTAATCATAGTGACAAGATTCTGAGGAGTCTATTGATTGTAATGAAGAAGTTGTGATTACCTTGGAATTTATCGACATCAACGGTAAAGTTGAAAGCTTTAAGGCCGGAAGTAGTAGTGCTAGTATCATCCTGCAATAACAAGGTAAAAGTTAATTTAATCATTAAGTTAAAGTTAATAAAATGATTATGGTTTGAAACCCAAGTACCTAAACAAAATGATTATGGTTTGAAACCCAAGTACCTTGGTTGGAATATTGTCTGGGCTCGAATCATGACTTTCGACAACAAGAACGTTGCTGGAAGTCTTTAGAGGTGATTCTTCAGAAGACACTTTGTCACTGGATGAAATAACTTTCGAGGAAACCGACCCTTTCTCCTTGCCCACAGGGGTGACAGCTTTTTGTCTCTTCTTGTGTCCTTGCCTAGTGCGGGGAGGAGATTTGTCCTCATCATCCGAAACAACCGTTGAGGAAGCTTTTCGCTTTAAAGCTACCGGGGGTTTCGAGCTCTGGAAAGTGTGGAGTGAACAAAGTGAGCACTACTCACAGGTTATACATTGTTTAAAAATATAGAGTATGGATATACCGTGGGTTTCTTATCAGTAGTGACAGAATCACTCTCACTTGGCTTGTTGCTCTTCGATGCTCCAGAATCTTTTTGTGTAGAAGTTTCTTTAACTTTCTTCCTTAGAGCAACAGCTGCAATAAAACTTGGAATCAGCATTTTAACGGAATAAGAAGAGTTAGTCGAAAGATTGTCTAAACCCAAACCTTCAGGTATTGGAGTTAAGACGCTAACATGTTTAAGATCTATATGAAGATGCCCTTTGAAAGTATCCAGGGTATGCTTAGTCGGAACCACTCGCGCAACGCGTTTTTTAGTGCTTTCCTGAAGAATTTTTAAGACATTCCCACACACAAACCAGTCTGGAAAAGGAGGGCTCAGAGCCACACCAAAATCAGCACTTGGCAGCGGAGGGAATTTTGGAGGATTAAGTTCGAAAGCCACTTCATAACGCAGTTCTGGTCGAATAGACGGGGGCAATTTCAACTTATCCAATTTCGCAGAAAACTTCTCACGCAAATTGACTGCGGCTTCGCGAACGGTCCGACTAAGATCATCAGGCATGTAAATGGTTTCAAAGAACTTTTGAAAGGCTTGTATTTCTTTAATATGAGTCGAAGTACCTTTTTGAAATTTTTCCTGCACATCAGCAAAAGCTGCAGTTAGTTCCTTAGTTAGATTCTCAGCATCAAAGATTTGTGTAGTATAATACTCCGTCCACCATTGATGAAAATCTGGAGTGGAGTAAAAAGCGGGTTCGAAGGCAACAGGAGAAAAACGGGTAACGCCAGTATATCTGGCAATCTTTGATTCACATTCTTCTTCGGATAAGTACAAGGTGTGAAAGCACATATGGTTCCTTTTGTCATACAAACATTTGGGTTTTACTTGAACCAATCCAAATTGCCTTGATACCAAATTTGGTTGGTAACAGAGGAGAACATATTGGCTTTTGGAGGGGCGAAGACGGTGATAGAATAACCTTGGGGTAAGGAAAGCTCCCCAAATAGTCATAGATTCAGTCTCTTGATCTTGAGATGTTGGTGGAAACTTTCGAGTGAACCATTCGGGACCCACTGTCCTGTTTACGAACGGAGCCATCGAAGGGCTGAATTGATGACACCGAGCAAACATCATGACATATGCTAGAAAGTGCTCGCGAAGTTTCCCAGTCTCTTCTTTTGGGGTTAGTGAAGCCAACCTGGTTCCTTCTACAGTTCGATTTTTAATATCTGGATCTTCTTCGATCACAACACCTCGAAATGGGAGCTGAGTCTCGAAAGTGGCATTAAGCCACAACTGCAATAACCAGAAAGGACCAGCGTAGAGAAAAGATCCACTTTTGTAGTTCTTAGTAAGGTTCGTGGCTTCACCAAGGTTCTCGTAAAGGAATCCTAAGATTAATTGGCTCAGGTTTAGTCTTTTTCCAGCATGTAGCTGATTAGCCATGCAAAGATATCTCTTTGCAACTTGTATGGATCTGGAGCAGAAAACACACCTTGAGAGCAATAATGCTAAGAAAGCAATATGCTCCTCGTCGGAGACTTCTTCCTGCGTTGTATCATGATATTTCTGAATGAAGGCAGTATAAGTAACTGTTGCCTCGTTAAAATTAATGGTGTCAGTATCCATATCATTTGGGCCAAAAGTTTCCCCAGTTGGTCGAAGCCCTGTGATAGCAGCTATGTCAAAGAGAGTAGGGGTAACCATTCCACATGGAAGATGGAAAGTATTGTGGGAAGCATCCCAGAAGTGAACCGCTGCTACTAACATGGTTTGGTTATACTCTAATCCCATTTTTGATAGTTGGATTAAATCATATATTCCTAGTGTTTTCCAGAAGGATGTTTTTTTCCTTCTACTTTCGTTAGCCAAGCATAACACAGTTCAGGATCTTTTGCTAACGGGATTGACCTAAACACTTTCACGAAATTGGTCATATAATTTAACCTAATTTTTGCCAGAGCCAAAGGGGTTGCAGTAGAAGCTTCTGCTGCATTATCAGGTTCTCCTAAAGATGGGTGTCCATCTTCATCTATCCTATTCTTACTAACTAGAGGTCTAGTTTTATAATAAGCGGGAAAGAATTTATCCAGAGAAGGGCTAGTTTCTCCTGGTAACGGACCCATAAAAGCCTGAGGTTTTCCAGAAAGTTCAAAAGGGATGATTACCTGAGAAGCGTAAATAGCGCGCGCATCTGCAGTGTTAGGGTTTGGTATGTGTTCTTGCTCCCCTATCTGGGTAGAATGTTGAAGTTTTAGAACAGGTTGAAGAACATCTGAAGAAGCCACGGATGAGTTTGATTTAGAAAATGGGTTTGGAAGTGACCAAAGATGTTCTCTTCTAAAGAAAGAATGAGGAAATAAGAGTGAAGGTTGTATGAGGAAACTGAGTCAGGTATTTAAAGGTTTTTAACGGAAACCCTTTCAAAATCTTTTGGGTAAAAGCCAAGAGACACGTGGCGAACGATGATTTAATCCAATGGCGGTCGAATAATTACTAGCCTTACTCCTAGTATATAGGAGTAATGATCAGTTAGCAAGGTCAGAACGTGGGAATGTAAGTTATGAGAAGACATCTTTGAAAATGACAAGACGTTTTGGAAACAGGGTCATCAATGATTATGACGTCAATTAAACAATCTTGGAACTTTCAAAGATAAGTAAGGGACGAAATCTTATGACGACAAGAAACGCCTATTTCTCTTGTTTTTCGAAACAGGCATTTATTAGGGGCAATTTGTTAGCTGAAGATTTCGTTTTGCAAATATGATCCTTCGAAGGGTGAAGAATCGAAGGAGGGTGGTTGCTGATGACCGTTTTTGAAGATAAAATGGCTCCTAATGGCCATGATTCGAGGATGAAGAATTTTAAGTCATAACGAAGATAGTGAATGCTGAAGCTCGTAGGAGTGTATATCTTCGAGACTTAGACAAATTTTACGAAATATGTTAAGTACTGATGCTTAGCGTGTTTTCATGGTATTTTAATGTTAAGTTATATTGCCACGCGTCGAAGGAGGATTCAGGCGGGAGGATTTGAAATTCGAAGAAGTTTGCATAACTGTCCAGAGCCAGATGGCTTTCCAGGGATTCTCATGAGAAACGTGGCATTAGATTAGCGTAGGACCGTTAGGGTCGAAACTAGTATAAATAAGGGTTCTAATGTTAGGATTCAGTGTGTTCATTTTGTACAAATCACTCACATATTACTCAAGTATCAAGTGTTAAGAGAAAGAGTTCACTGAGAAATGTACGTATGACACCACCACCATTTTAATACATGTGTATTTTCCTTTATTTTCAAGTATCTTTCGATATTATTGCATTTCGTTTACTTCTTGCCATTTACATTCCAGCACTCTTTATTTTTCATGTTATTTATCTTTGAAGTATTTAACATTTCTGCACTTTAAGATTCTTGCACTTTTACAGTTTTTATCTTATGTTTTATCTTGACTTACCTTTCGCGGAAGTTATATTTACGTGTATAACCAAGTGATTGCTAACCTTTATTGTTTCGATTGAGTAATTCTTATTTTCAAGGCAAATCATAAACATGGTTCGAATCATCTTCATAAATAACAATCTTTTTTACTATGTCCTAGGATCAATCTAGTCGATCCTGCGAGTAACCAAATCATATTTATTATAATTTGGAAGACTAGCGGTTGTTTACCGGAAATCACCGTAAACACCACCAGACTTAAATTCAGAAGAAAAAAAATAGAAGCAATTGAATTGGGCCCATGCGTATTGCTCTTCACACCCCACATTTTAAAGGCCCAAACGCAAAAACAATTGATTTCAATTCAATTTCCAAACTGCTTAATACACCCCCCCTGCCATCTTAATTAATTAGTTTTTTTTTTACTTTTAATTAAATATCAACCAATCAAAATCACTCAAAATTATTTTTCTTTTAGATTTAGGTTTTTATATTTTATCACTTAATTTCTGAATATAATAAAAATATATATTATTATTTTATTAGGTTAATTTATTTAATATAACTAATTAGTTTAATTAATTTAGTATAACCTTAAAATCAATTCCAAAAATTACAAAAAAAATTAGTTTTAGTTTAAAATTAATTGACAACTAGTTTAGACTTAATTTAGATTTAATTAAATTAGGTTAGATTTTTTTCTATCATTTAGTCTTTTAATTAGGTTAAATTAGACTCTTAATTTAGTTAAAAACATAAAAAAAAAATAACTTAGGTTTAAAATAAACTTAGACTTAGGATTTTTATCTTAGGGTTTTAGTTTTCATGCTCCCGATTATTATTGTAATCCCCCTCCCGAAGCCATGTAATAGCGTAGATTTACTTTCCGCATTTTATATTCCCGCACTTTAATTTCTGTACATATTAAATTGCGTGTATGTCAAAGATAATAACTGAAGCGCTAGATCACTAAATTCAAAGACAAAAATACCTGAAAATCATAACACGATCACACTTGCACCTCTTAGGGTAATCCCTTTGTTACTCTTTTCAAAATCAATTCTACTGTTTCAAATGCAAATCCAAACTTTTGTTTACATCCGGTCAAAGGAGAATTTTCTAAAAGAAATAGGAAAGGACCTTATAAATCTAAGGTAGATCTCCTAATTGCTTGCTCAAATCAAAACAACAAATGTCTCACATATTCACTGTTTTTTTCAAAATAAAACTTTCAAAAAAGACAATACTTGGTATATATCCAAACAAGGATCATTACAAAGTTAAAAATCTTTTTTTCAAAAAAACATCTTTCGAAAGATAAAATACTTTGTATACATCCGCACAAGGATCATTACAAAGTCAATTTACAAAGGTATTTTAAAACCATATACAAGCATTTCAAGGCAAGACAAATGATTCGAACAAGTGAGCTAAGCAATTAAGAGCCCATGGATAACCATGGATACAAAGGGGTGCTAATACCTTCCCTTTGTATAACTTACCCCCGAACCCAAAATCTCTTAAAGGTCTTTTTCTGTTTCTTTTATAAACCTTTCCTTAATTGGATAAAATAAAAGTCGGTGGCGACTCTCTGATTTTCAAAACTCAAAAAATAAAAGAAGAGTCAGTTCGTATCTCACGAGATATAAAAAACCGAGGGCGACAGAACTGGCGACTCTGCTGGGGACTTCAAAAACAAAATGTTTTCAAAAGGGGTTACCTTAGAGTTTAGATCACTTCGATGTTTTCAATTGCTTGTCTTGTTTGCTCTATTTTTCAAAAGGTTTGTTTGGGTATTTACTTGTGTGAAAGATTCTAACCCGAATCTCGAGATACCTTAAGTATGTGACAATAGACCAAGGAAACTGTACGGCATGTACCGATACGGTTGATCTGGTAGTCCCCGTTAGTGCGACACTTTGGTCTGTACTGATATCCCTTGAAAACGATCAAGGAGTATGTTAGGCTTCTGAAATGTCATTAAACACTAATTTGCCTTAGAACCTTTAGTTGAACTTGACTTGTGGCTTATTAAGTGACTAGCTTTGAAATTGATCGAAGTTAGTTATCCTCGAGGAATATTTTGATCGGCCGTCCGAGCGCCGTATTGAGATGTTGTCTCCAAGGATCATAGAACCCGAATACTATTTTAAGACAGGTTTAAACCAACTCAACTTCAGTGGGGAGGGTATCACCTATCAACTTTATGCAAGCCTTTAAACCTAAGGCTATTGTTTGGTTTGTTTGTGTTTGCCACATGTTTGACATCATGACATCATAGACATCATAAACATATCATTTTCTCACTAATCATTTCAAGGATCGAAGAGTTTACCTTTGTTCTGTTGTTACAGGTAATGGCTCCCGCTACCAGAGATTATGTCCGGATCAACATCTCAACAGTACCATCTGAACTTAAGGACTTAATATCAGAATTTCCCAGAAATGCTCAATGCACCGAAAAGCACGGTCACCTACTCCATTTGGTTACCTCAAAATTTGAAGAAGACATGATACGGGTCCTATTCCAGTTCTTTGATCCCGAACACCATTGTTTTACATTCCCTGATTACCAGTTAGTACCCACTTTGGAAGAGTTCTCTGAATTGATTGGGTTACCTGTTCGAGATCAATTACCTTTCACTGGTTTAGAAAAGATTCCAAAACCTGAAATCATTGCTGCTGCCTTACATTTACGAAAGTCAGAAATCGAGTCCAATTGGGAAACAAAGAGTGGAGTCAAGGGTTTGCTCGCTAAGTTCTTAATGGAAAAAGCTCGATTACTACTAAAAAATAGAAGTTACCTAGCTTTTGAAGAAGTTGTGGCTCTATTGACCTATGGGTTGGTTTTATTCCCTAATCCCGACCAGTTCATAAGTGTACACGTTATCAACATTTTCCTAACCCGCAACCCGGTACCTACCTTGCTGGGAGACATTCTACATTCCATACACACTCGTACCATGAAGAAACGAGGAACTCTTATGTGTTGTGTACCACTACTGGCTAGATGGTTTACATTACACCTTCCCCGATCAGTGTTGAGAAACGAACAAAGGATGCAATGGTCTCGCAGGATTATGTCTTTGTCTCATTCAGATATCCGGTGGAACAACTTCTTTCAAAAAGACATCACTATCATTGACCATTGTGGAGAGTACCATAATGTGCCACTCCTTGGCATCAAGGGAGGCATCACTTACAACCCCTCTTTAGCTTTGCGCCAATTTGGATATGCACGAAGAAACGATCCTCATGACATGATTATCCGTGGCATTGTGTTCGACTACGAAGATGATTCCCAAAGATATCGACGAAGGTTTATACATGCGTGGGGCAGTGTCTACAAAGTAGAAAGCAAAACATTAGGACAATGGAACTCTATTCCCATGGAGCCTTACCTCAAATGGGTGCGGGCTCGTGCTCAGAAGCTCATCATGCCATATCCCGCTATTTTACCTGTGACTATTGAGCCAGAAGTCGAAGGGGACGAACCTCGATTTGTTCTACATCCGGACATGCCGACTGAACTGGAAGAGCTGCAGAAGTCTTGGGTTCAACTAAGAGAAGAAAGAGACACCTTCAAAGCACACTGCCAAGACTATGAGAGGAAAGTGTTGGAGCTCACCAGACAACTCCAGGAAGAACAGCAGATCAACACATTCCTGGGTGCAAAGAGAAAGCGTCCATGGGAGGCTTGAGGAATCCTTTATTTTCTTTATTTTGTAAGCCCGAAAGAGGCAAATAAAAAAAGAGAAAGAAAAAGAAAGAAGAAAAAAAGAAAATAAATTGTTTGACTAATAAATGTTTGTTTCTCTTTTAAACAAATCTAATTCTAAGATCCTTGAAAACATTGCATATACATTTCATTCATAAACATTGCATAACAGGTTCACATAACAGGTGTCTCATCTCCTCGCTGTTTATTTCAGTTAGAAGGGATGGATTCCGAAACAAGCGTCAAGAATCTCGAAGCACAGAACGCACAAGTTCATATAGCAATTCTGGAGCTAGCAAAGGGGCAACAAGAACTGAAAGCCTTGATAATCAAGAAGAAAAAGAAGCCCAAAGGATCTGTAGGTTTAAGTCACCTGACAAGGAAGGTCAAAATCCCAGTCAAAAGGTCCAAAAAGGCACCGATCCCTGAAATAGTCGGTGAAGGTGAAGGAGACAGTCACAGCAACCAGGGTTCTGCCAAACCCTCCCTATCTTCTAACGAAGAAGATTATCATTCCAAAGACGAACAGGGTGATGACAAATACCAGCAGTTGGAAGAATGCATGAAAGCTATGGAGATACAAAAAATACCTGGTTTAGACTTCAAAGATCTTGGACTCGTCTCAGATATTGTTATTCCTCCAAAATTCAAAGTTCCTCTCTTTGCAAAGTATGATGGAGTCTCTTGCCCAAAAATACATCTAAGGTCCTATGTGAGAAAAATACTACCTCATACAGCAGATAACAAATTATGGATTCATTTCTTCCAGGAAAGTCTGTCGGGTACACAACTCGAATGGTACTACCAACTAGAAAGTGCAAAAGTTCACACCTGGGAAGATTTGGCTGCTGCTTTCTACAAACAGTATCAATACAACACTGACCTTGCACCAACCCATACTCAACTACGAGGCATGACCATGGCACCAAAAGAAAGTTTCAAAGAGTACGCACAAAAGTGGAGAGATCTAGCTGGAAGGGTTCAACCACCCTTATCTGATCGCGAGCTGGTCGACATGTTCATGGGCACTTTAACTGGCCCTTTCTATAGTCACTTGCTGGGAAGCTCGTCTTCAGGTTTCACTGACCTGATATTAACTGGAGAGCGTGTCGAAAGCAGCATTCAAAGTGGAAAAATTCAAGTAGGCTCCTCCTCTGGTACTACAAAAAGGCCCATCAGTGGGAGAAATGAAGTCAATACAATGCATAGTCAGAAAAGTCGCAAAAGTGAGCATCACCAATCTGTAGGGGCTGTTCTGATCTCCACATCTGCACCTCAAAAAGATCAACCGCCAAAGTATACGCGTCGACCAGATGCACCAAGAAGAAACTTCACCAGAATCAATATGCCAATCTCTCAAGCATTGCAGCACTTGTTAAAAGCAAATCTGATCATATTGAAAGACCCTCCAAAGAATGTCAACACTTCCTCTCCGAGTTATCGCCCCGATGCAACATGTGCATACCATTCTAATTGTCCAGGACATGACGCATATCACTGTTGGGCCCTGAAAAATAATATACAAGACATGATAGATGCTGGGGAAATTGAGTTCGATCCTCCAGAGACTCCAAATGTCATCACTGCACCTATGCCAAAGCACGACAAGACCGTTAATGCTATCATAGACACTGTTTATATCTATGATGTGAGAGAATTGTCAACTCCGCTCCTTGAAGTCAAAAGAAAGCTAATACGAGCTGGTTTCTTTCCAGGTTGTGACCCTGATTGCTTTTATTGTGCACACCTACCCAATGGTTGTGAGAATCTGAAAATAGGAATTCAAAAGTGGATGGATCGTCGTATCATTATGTTTGAGAGGCTCCCTTCTATGGACGATTTATGCGAAGTTTTTTCAAATGGGATGAGAATAGAGGACGTCTCAGTGGTTTCTAACATACCATTGAAAATCCCTACCAAAGCTCCTTTCAAAATTTCTGCTGCACCCAAAGTGGCATCTGTAATCATCACCAGTCCGGCCCCATTTCCATACTCCTCAGACAAAGTTGTCCCGTGGAGTTATGACACTAATGTTTATGTCCATGGAGTTAAGCAAGACACCTTGACTAAAGAGACCATGAATTTTACTACTCCAACTGCTGATAATACTGTGGGTACTAGTAAGATTACGAGAAGTGGAAGGATATTTTCACCAGAAATTTCTCCAAATGTTGCTACTAATCCAGTCCAGGTCCCAATTCCTAATCAAGATATCAACGCTCGAGGCAAAGAGCCATTAGTTGAACCAGTTCAAATACCGGTGGAAGTCACTATTGAAGATCCGTCGAGGCAAGAAATGGAGGGAATATTGAAAATCATCTGCAAAAGTGATTACAATATTGTCGAACAACTGGGGCACACTGCTTCAAAAATTTCAATGCTGTCTTTGCTAAAGTATTCAGAGGCTCATGCCAAGGCCCTGATGAAGTTCCTGAAAGCTGCACATGTACCACAGGAGATATCAGTCGATCAATTCGAAAATTGTGTTGCCAGTCTAACAGTGAATAATGGTCTCGGTTTCTCTGATGCTGATTTAACCCCTGCTGGGAAAAATCACAATAAAGCCATGCACATCTCTATTGAATGTAACGGCACCACTCTGTCTCATGTGCTGGTGGACAACGGTTCCTCTTTGAACGTGTTACCAAAAGCAGTACTGGAAAAACTTGACTTCGAAGGAGTTGTGTTACAACCAAGCGATGTTGTGGTGAGAGCCTTCGACGGGTCAACAAGAACAGTATACGGAGAAGTTAAGCTCCCAATCAGGGTTGGCTCTCAGATCTTTGATTCTACCTTTTACGTGATGGAAATTCATCCAGCATACTCCTGTTTACTAGGACGCCCTTGGATACATGGGGCAAGCGCTGTAACTTCTACCCTGCATCAGAAGTTAAAGTATCCGGTAAAAGGCAAGGTCGTCATAGTTTATGGCGAAGAAGAATATGTGGTTAGCCACCTGAGTAACTCCAAGTATGTTGAGATGGATGGAGAATTCATCGAAACTCCCTGCCAATCTTTTAAGGTGGTCCCTCCAGATGTCTCTACTGCCAAACATATTTCTGCTACTCCTGTTACAAAAATAACTCCAACTATGGCTTCTCTCAAAGATGCTAAAGCTGTGATCGAAGAAGGTGGTTGCACAGTATGGGGACAACTCCTTGATGTACCTTACAAGTTCGATAAGCTAGGTCTGGGCTATGCTGATGGAACTCAAAAGAACGATCAAAGTCCTCGTTCTGGAGGATTAATGTCACATTTCATCAGCCAAGGAGAAAATGCTATTGAAGACGATGGAGTGATCTTGAACCATATTATTCAACAATATCCAAATGAAGTTCCACCTGTTTCCATGGAAGTTTGGGATACTTTGGGAGAACCAAGCGGCGGGTATGATTTTCTAGTAAAGTACACTGCACCTCAGAGTTCTTTTATTGCCATTGAAGACATCGTCCCAACTGGATGGGGTGATCAGTTTGAAGATTGCAAAAGTTTCACAAGTTCCATTACTGAGCAATACCAAAGTCCACCTAGTCCAAAAGAAGTCTGGGATACACTGGGAGAACCAAGTGGTAAGTATGACTTTATGGTGAAGTATTCCGCTCCCCTGAGCTCGCAGATTGCTATTGAAGACATCACCCCAACTGGATGGGACAACCATTTCGAAGACAATATGACATTCACAAGCCCTGTCGCTCCTGAAGAAGTCTGGGAAACACCAAATAATGAGAATGATTTCCTGATGTAGTACACTGCTCCCCAGAATGCACAAGTCTCCCTCAAAGACATCATTCCTACTGGATGGGACGATCTTATCGGATATCTCTCTCAGCCAACAGAGGTATCTCAGCCTGGGCTCTCGTATCCAGCAGAGTATCTTGCTCATCCTGAACGATCAACAGCTCATTTCAACACCAAAGAAGTCAATGTTGTGGAAGACGAAGAAGACAACTGCAACTGGGGCAGTTGGATATTCCTTACTCACAACAATGGATTGAACAACTGGGAAGCTGAAGATGTGATCTCCCTTGATCAGGAGTAAATGCAATTTCCTATTTTCGTTGTTTATATGTTCAAAGATAAAAATGGTTCCTGTACTATCGAACCATGAACTTAAAAGCCAGGTGCCTTGCCCGAAGCACACTGGTCCTTTTTATAAGGGTTTGTCATACCATGATCATGTTCATTCAATAAAATCGTGGGATGTTTGCATATTCAAATTTTGTGATCCTTTTTCTTTCTTTACTTTATTCATTTTCAAATAGCTATGTGTTCTTACACACACCCACATAATAAATGCAGATTCACATTCACTCTGGATCCTGTTGATAATGATTCTGCTATTGCCAGTCATGACTTTGAAAATCCGATCTACCAAACTGAGGACGAAAGTGAGGAAGATTGTGAAGTACCAAGGGAACTTGCAAGGCTATTAGAACAAGAGGAAAAGACCATACAGCCGCATGAAGAACCAATTGAGGTTATCAACTTGGGCAGTGACGAAGAAAAGAAAGAAGTCAAGATAGGGGCTGATTTAAAAGACAGTGTCAAGCAAAGACTAATTCAAATGTTACAAGACTACGTTGAGATATTCGCTTGGTCCTATGAAGATATGCCTGGTCTCGATACGGATATTGTGGTTCATCGCCTGCCAATCAAAGAAGGTAGCACTCTAGTTAAGTAGAAGCTGCGAAGAAGTAGGCCCGATATGTTCAAGAAAATCAAAGACGAGGTTGAGAAGCAATTCAATGCTGGCTTTTTGAAAGTTGTGAGTTATCCTCCATGGATATCTAACATAGTGCCTGTGCCTAAAAAAGACGGGAAAGTCAGAATGTGTGTAGACTACAGAGATCTGAATCGGGCAAGCCCCAAAGATGATTTCCCATTACCTCACATCGATGTACTGGTTGACAATAGTGCACAATGCAAAGTATTCTCCTTTATGGATGGATTCTCAGGGTACAATCAAATCAAAATGGCGCCCGAAGACATGGAAAAAACAACCTTCACAACACCCTGGGGAACCTTTTGTTACAAAGTAATGCCCTTTTGTTTAAAGAATACAGGAGCAACATATCAGCGTGCAATGGTAGCTCTGTTCCATGATATGATTCATCAAGAAATAGAGGTTTATGTCGATGATATGATTGCAAAGTCCAACACCGAAGAAGAACATCTGGGTCATCTGCACAAGCTGTTTGACAGACTCAAGAAGTACAGGTTGCGACTGAATCCGAACAAGTGTATCTTTGGAGTAAGATCCGGTAAACTCTTAGGTTTCATCGTCAGCAGCAAAGGTATTGAATTTGATCCTGCCAAGGTCAAAGCCATTCAAGAAATGCCCATACCCCGTACCGAGAAACAAGTCAGAGGATTCTTGGGACGTCTGAACTACATAGCCAGATTTATTGCCCATATGACTACTACTTGTGTGCCAATCTTCAAATTGTTGAAGAAAGATCAAGTGGAAAGATGGAACGACAAATGCCAATTAGCCTTTGATAAGATCAAAGAATATCTTCAAAAACCACCAATCTTGTTACCTCCAGTGGAAGGAAGGCCTCTGATAATGTACGTGACAGTGTTAGAAGATTCAATGGGGTGTGTATTGGGGCAACATGACGAGTCTGGCCGAAAGGAGCATGCATTCTACTATCTTAGCAAAAAGTTTACCGATTTTGAAACAAGATACTCACTGCTCGAGAAAACTTGCTGTGCCTTAGCATGGGCGGCTCGCCGACTAAGATAGTATATGCTAAACCATACCACTTTCCTGATCTCCAAAATGGATCCTATCAAGTATGTGTTCGAAAAACCTGCTCTCTCTGGAAGAATAGCAAGATGGCAAATGATCTTAACAGAGTATGACATCCAGTACACTTCACAAAAAGCGATCAAAGGAAGTGTGGTAGTTGATCATCTGGCTCATCAAGCAGTGGATGATTATCAAGCGTTGAACTTTGACTTCCCAGATGAAGACATTATGCTAGTTACTGACCATGAACAACTAGGACCAGAGGAAGGACCCGAGCCAGGATCCCAATGGACTATGGTTTTTGATGGAGCTTCTAACGCGCTTGGCAATGGCATCGGAGCTGTGATCATTTCTCCTGCAGGAGGACATACACCATTCACTGCCAGATTATGTTTCAACTGCACTAACAATATAGCCGAATATGAAGCATGTATTCTGGGTCTCAAAGCTGCAATCAATCTGAGAATTAAGTTCCTAGAGGTCTATGGAGACTCGGCTCTTGTAATTTATCAAGTCAAAGAGGAATGGGACACGAAGCACCCGAATCTAATCCCTTACAAAGAATATGTGCTGAGTTTGATTCCTTATTTTGAAGAAATCACTTTTGAACATATCCCGCGTGAAGAAAATCAACTAGCTGATGCTTTAGCTGCCATGTCATCTATGTTCAAAGTCAGGTGGGACAATGAGGCGCCAATGATCACCATTTACAGACTGGATGAACCAGCCTATTGCAATGAGATTGATACTGAAGGAGTGGAAGAAAAACCATGGTTCCATGAAGTAAAAAGATATCTCGAAGCTCAAGAGTACCCTGAAGGGGCATCCATTAACGATAGAAAGTTTCTAAGGAGATTTGCTGCCAAATTCTTTCTAAGTAATGGAATCCTGTACAAACGCAACCATGACTCGACTTTGCTTCGTTGTGTGAACAAGAATGAAGCAGAACAAATTATGGAAGACATACACGATGGTGCCTTTGGTACTCATTCAAGTGGACATACAATGGCTAAAAAGATCTTAAGAGCAGGTTATTACTGGTCTACCATGGAGACAGATTGCCATCATCACTCCAGAACTTGTCACAAATGTCAGATATATGCCGAAAAAGTACATGTACCTCCAGTCCCATTAAATGTCCTGACGGCTCCTTGGCCTTTTGCAATGTGGGGTATTGATATGATTGGAGAAATCAAGCCTACTGCTTCCAACGGACATCGCTTTATCCTGGTCGCTATTGACTACTTCACAAAGTGGGTAGAAGCAGCTTCATTTGCTTCAGTCACCAAGAATGTTGTGGCCCGGTTTATCAAGCATAATCTCATTTGTCGGTATGGCATCCCTGAAAGGATCATCACAGACAATGGCACAAATTTAAACAACAGGATGATTACTGAACTTTGCACACAGTTCCAGATCAAACATCATAATTCCTCTCCATATCGACCAAAGATGAATGGCGCGGTGGAAGCTGCCAATAAGAACATCAAGAAGATCATACAAAAAATGACAGTAACCTACAAAGACTGGCATGAGATGTTACCTTTTGCTCTTCATGGTTATCGCACATCAGCGCGTACTTCAAAAGGGGCAACTCCATTCTCCTTAATCTATGGTATGGAGGCAGTTCTTCCAATTGAAATTCAGATTCCTTCCCTAAGGATTATGAAAGAAGCTGATCTAGACGAAGACGATTGGATTCAGACTCGGTTGGACCAGATCAATTTGATTGATGAGAAGAGGCTCGCAGCTATTTGTCATGGTCAGTTGTACCAGAAACGTATGATCAAAGCCTTCAACAAGAAAGTCAAAAGTCAGGCATACCAAACCGGTGATTTGGTTGTCAAACGCATCATTTTACCACAAGGTGACCCCAGGGGCAAGTGGACTCCCACTTATGAGGGACCATTTGTAATCAAGAAGGTATTCTCCGGCGGAGCCATGTTGCTTACCACTATGGATGGCGAGGATTTCCCACACCCTGTAAATGAATGCGGACATAGTCAAAAAGTACTTCGTTTAAAGAAAAGCTCGCTAAGTTGAAAACCTGAAGGGGCGACTTAGGCAGAAAATGAGCGTCTCGGTGGATTGAAAACCTGAAAGGGCGATCCAGGCAAAAGTTAGAGACTAAAAAAATATAATTATCCCGCTAGGTTGAAAACCTGAAAAGGCAGCCTAGGCAAAAGTTAGGGAATAAAGTGTACGACTATGTCCCGTTTGGCTACCTACTCACCTTCAAGGTTCAACACATCAAAGGCACCAATCACTCCAATCTTTTTCTTCCAACAAGTGAGGGATGAGATACTCAAAGACAGATAGGCAATAACAGAGTTGAAACTTGACTGGATTGTTTTCACATAGCTATTTCTCTTTATAAGTACTTTTCAAAGTTTTATGACAATTTCCTACTACTAGGATTTTTGTCTCCTTGTACTAATCCGCCTATTATGGCTCTCTTTCAAAATCAATACTGCTCATGCTCAAAATCAGTGTTTTCACTTTTCCTGTTTTGAATACGTAAACGTCCCAATGATAATTTTGAATGAACATATGCATCTGAATATGATTAATGTTTATAAGAAAAACAGGAATAGCATTCAGATAATGTCCCAATCATCTAGACATCATCCCGAAACCAGCATCAGAAGAAAAGTTCCCCAACAGAGATGTATTTCTCAGCAAATTCCTCAATGAGATTTTTCTCTCCAACAAAGTGATTCGAGAAATATTATTCCCCAGCAGGGCTGTTCAAGATCACTATCCCCAGAAAGTGTGATCCTCCACACCGAGGCTTGGTCAAATAGTGCATCGGAGGATTACGCATCTTTCTTATTCCCACTCAAAGGGCATCAAAAATCAGAACTTTCAAATTACCTTCATCCCCAAGTGGTAGTCAAAGATCCCTCAACAGAACACCCTGGTCCGTAAGGAAGTTCCCCAGCTGAGTATACTTGAACAAGATAACAAAGATCATCAACAATCACAATGCCTTCGTTTCCAAAATAGCAAGCAGGGATTTATTTTTCCAACCAGAAGTTTGATACGCTCTAAACTGCATAAGTCATACATCATACGCATATTCATACATAGCATATAATGTTTCATGACAAACGCATTCATAACATGCACGTTCTCATTTAGATTGAGAATCTCAACATATACATTACATGCATCATAACATTGCATGTCACTAACTTGATTTTTTTCAGGTGGACGAATATCCTCAGAAAAGTTGTTCTCAATCACATGCAGTGTTCCCCTGAATTCTATTCAGACGAACATTCCTCTCAGATATAATCAATCCAAAGATTCATTCTGAAGGGATCTCTCTTTCCAAATCACCTATCAACTCAAAACAAGCAACACAGATCTAAGTCGATACCTTGGACGGTTCTTTAATGATCTACCTTCAGATCTAAGTCGATACCTTAGACGGTTCCTTAAAGCAGTCAATCTTCAAGATCCAAAGCGGATACCTCAGACGGTTCCACAACGATCAACCTTCAAAGATATAAAGCTGATACCTCAGACGGTTCCTCATAGATCAACTTTCAAAATCTAAAGCGGAAAAACTTTGGACAGTTCCATAACGATCAGCCTCCAAGACTTAAAGCGGTAACCTCGGACGGTTCCGAAACAGTCAACGCAGAGGTTTTCAAATCCTTCATCAAGATATAATCAATGGATTCATTCTGATGAACAAACCATCAACACATTTGCCAGATGGCATCTGAAAGCCCATCTCAAGTAATGTTTCGATCTGCCAACAACATTTCTCAGACAGCATTCAGTGCAAATTCCAGCATCACTTCTGGTGAAGGTAAGTGCAAATTTTCAGGGCATATAAATATTCAATCATCTTCTACCTTCAGATTCCAATCAGTCTCTTCAGGTTTAAGAAGATTGAATAGGGGTAACTGTTATACCCCAAAATTTGCCCGCATCTTTTTCAGAAAGAAGGCAACAGACTTCTGTCTAAAAATTGGGAGTTTTCATATAATCTTGGATTTTATTTCATAAATATCCTGATTTTATGAATACTCGGTTTTTAGAATATTTCTTATACGGTATTTTGGTTCGCTGTTGAATTTATTCTTACACAAACGCCAAGTACTGTTTATTACTTCACACACGCTATTTATTTGAGATTTATTTGCAGATAAATAGTACTGACGCAATTGGTACAGAATTGTTTCCCACTAATTTTT
The DNA here is from genome assembly GCF_029867415.1 of Vicia villosa. Taxonomy (NCBI): domain Eukaryota; kingdom Viridiplantae; phylum Streptophyta; class Magnoliopsida; order Fabales; family Fabaceae; genus Vicia; species Vicia villosa. The sequence continues at coordinate 20,141,018 of NC_081184.1, read as the reverse complement.
GTACTATATTATTATTATTTTCAAAAATCTCTTCTATTATTTTCAAAATCTCTTCCTTTCTTTTCAAATCTCTTTCTTTCAAATCAAATCCTAACTTTATTCTATACATCTCTCTATTTCAAACCCTACCATACACTTTCTTTCAAATCCTACTACCACTTAAATTTTCCTCTTTTGTACGGAATCACTTCATTCCCCAATGTCTCTATCCTTCTTTTCACTCTATAAATACCTCTCATTTTTTCCATAAATTCTCACATCAAATTTCAACTCATTTCTCAAACTTCTACCTCATATTTATTTTCTCTTCTTCCCCGGCAAAAATGGCAAAGTGGATGGATACGTGTTTCCTTATGGTCATCACTGTTTTGGTGGTGATCATGTCTTTTTTCTGTCTGCATAGTCCTGAAAAATGCGGACCTGGGTTGCTTACACTCCCGATCATCTATATGTTGTTATTTATAGCATGGGTTTTTAATCGTCATTTTTAAAGTTTGTCGTATCTTTTGTTTTCAAATAATGTACCGTTTATTTGTCGTACTGTTCATTATATTATGTAATATTTGTACTGTCAGTATTAAATGTCGTACTATCTGTCGTACTGTAGTTTAATTATCCAGGTAACATTATGTGTGTTTTCTGCTAGTTAAATATTTATTTTTCTGTGCATTAAATATTTTTCAAGGTTATTATTGGTAATTTCGTTCGCGTACAGTGTATTTTATTTATTTATTATGTTTTGTGTTTTTCTAACAACTCATGTAAATAAATTTTCACCATTAACACAACAAAAAACAAAAAGAAAAAATTAACTTTAACTGTTGAATTTTCACTTTAACTGTTACGTTAATACCCGGACAGCCAGTTGACAGTCAAACCCGCTGACAGCGCGATTCTCCGTGTTTTGCACCATCAATCAAATCCATCTTTTGCATTTCAAAATTCCAAGATTTTTGTTCTAGAAGTCTTCTGATAATAACATGATCAGCAGAGACTCAGCACTGCACAAAAATCAGGTACGCTTAACTGTCTCCTACACAAACAGTCCCTAACTAGGGTTTTTGTTTTTTTCAGGAGAACAAGTTTTTTGAGACCTCAAGTGGATTTCATGGACCTCCATATGTCTCAAAGTACCACCATACAAATTTTCAAACTTCAATTCACTCAGACGCACAGTCAACAGACGACCAGTTAGACCGAAAAGTCAACAGACAGTCAAAAATGAAATTTTTTGTCAACATCCATATTTTGTCAAAAGATTCATCATTTGATCATTGGTTGATCATAATTCATCAAGAAAAGATCAAAAATCAACAAAACCCTAAGTTTCAAAATTAGGGTTTTCTCCTAAAAAGTCAACTGAACTTTGACCGGCCATAACTCTCTCCTCGTTCATTCAAAAAATTCCAACCAAAGCTTGTTTTGAAGGAAATTCAATTATCTTTCAAATTCAATTAATCCCATGGTCATTGGATTCACCATTTGAAAAATATGAGCTCAGACATTACAGGTCATTTTCAAAGTCAACAAAAAGTGGTTTTTTGTCAAAGGCCATAACATCAAGATAACTTCTCCAAATGAAAAAAAGTTTCCAAAGTAGCTTGTAGAGGATATCTTGAGGTTTCTAAAAAGTACAAGAACTCCTTCATATGATCAAAATTGAAGGATTTATGCCTTGTTGAAGTTGGATATTTTATGGGAAAATGCATGAAACCAACATTGATCAAAAATGTTTTTTTTCAAAAAGGGGCCAAGTTTTCATGATCCAACACATGATTCTAATGATGCTAAGGGCCTCCCACGACCAACCTAAGGCCCATAACATTTTTATTTCTTTTTTGGTTTAATTTTATTACATTTCAAGTTAAATTAAAAAAAGAAATGGTGAAGGATAATGATACCATGCTTTATTCTTAAGCTAAAGCCATCAAAGTTGATCAATACTCTGCAGCATGAAGGTACATAGCAGGCCTAGAGCAAGAGGGATGAAGAAAATCAAGCCATGGTCAAAAATTCAAAGATTTTTAATATTAAAAAATCAAAAGTTCAAAAAGCAATCAATGCTTGATAGCTTCAATTTGCAGCACTTCCATTGCTTATAAATGAAGTAGGATACTTCATCAACAACACACACACAAAGATCTAGCAAAAGAATAGCCAAGAAACTCACAAATTTTCAAAAAATATCAAAGAACTTGCAAAATTCGAATTTTATTTTCCATCCATTCTCAAGCCAAACCAAACACACAAACACTCTTCTGAGCCTTCATATACCAAAACCCAACCCTTACACGGAGCTAAAACACCTCAAAGAAGCCTCACTCACTCTCTCCGAGTTGGTAAATTTTCTTGAACCTATATCTCATTCACATGCATATATAAATCATATCTAACGTTTGGTTTGAGTTTGTGAAGTGATTCATAGTAGCTTTGACGTAGCACATGGAAGCATAGGTCCCTGAAATAACCTTTGCCATGTTTAACCGTGTTTGAACTTTTTGCTTCAAATCTCTTAATACAAACACTTTTAGGAAAAACCATGGCCACCATCGTGTTCAGGAGGTTCGAATTAGGTGGATAGGGTATTCTTTTTGCTTCAAAACTAACGATTTTGCAGGTTCTAAAAAACACCTCGCTGGAGAAGACAACCGGAAAACACTGTTCCGGCGGTCAACAAGTCCCAGGGGAGAGTCAGCGCACGCGTGGCTCCTTCCAGTCTTCCCATTGGCTAGTCAACAGGTCCATGGCTTGCATGGCAAAACGTTAAAACATGATTGGTTATTACTTAAAAACGTGGACCCCACCAGACTTAAATTCAGAAGAAAAAAAAATAGAAGCAATTGAATTGGGCCCATGCGTATTGCTCTTCACACCCCACATTTTAAAGGCCCAAACGCAAAAACAATTGATTTCAGTTCAATTTCCAAACTGCTTAATACACCCCCCTGCCATCTTAATTAATTAGTTTTTTTTACTTTTAATTAAATATCAACCAATCAAAATCACTCAAAATTATTTTTCTTTTAGATTTAGGTTTTTATATTTTATCACTTAATTTCTGAATATAATAAAAATATATATTATTATTTTATTAGGTTAATTTATTTAGTATAATTAATTAGTTTATTTAATTTAGTATAACCTTAAAATCAATTCCAAAAATTACAAAAATAATTAGTTTTAGTTTAAAATTAATTGACAACTAGTTTAGACTTAATTTAGATTTAATTAAATTAGGTTAGATTTTTTTTCTATCATTTAGTCTTTTAATTAGGTTAAATTAGACTCTTAATTTAGTTAAAAACATCAAAAAAAATAACTTAGGTTTAAAATAAACTTAGACTTAGGATTTTTATCTTATTTTCAAAACTTTATTTTTCCTTTATCATCCACCCGTTCCATTCCTCGGTTTTATTTTTAACGTAATTTGTTTGCTTTATTCAAAATCCTGTAAATAATTTGTAATAGCTTAGATTTAATTCTCGCACGAGTAATGTAATAATTTAGCTTAGGGTTTTAGTTTTCATGCTCCCGATTATTATTGTAATCCCCCTCCCGAAGCCATGTAATAGCATAGATTTACTTTCCGCATTTTACATTCCCGCACTTTAATTTCTGTACATATAAAACTGCGTGTATGTCAAAGATAATAACTAAAGCGCTAGATCACTAAATTCAAAGACAAAAATACTTGAAAATCATAACACGATCACACTTGCACCTCTTAGGGTAATCCCTTTGTTACTCTTTTCAAAATCAATTCTACTGTTTCAAATGCAAATCCAAACTTTTGTTTACGTCCGGTCAAAGGAGAATTTTCTAAAAGAAATAGGAAAGGACCTTATAAATCTAAGGTAGATCTCCTAATTGCTTGCTCAAATCAAAACAACAAATGTCTCACATATTCACTGTTTTTTTCAAAATAAAACTTTCAAAAAAGACAATACTTGGTATATATCCAAACAAGGATCATTACAAAGTTAAAAATCTTTTTTTCAAAAAAACATCTTTCGAAAGATAAAATACTTTGTATACATCCGCACAAGGATCATTACAAAGTCAATTTACAAAGGTATTTTAAAACCGCATACAAGCATTTCAAGGCAAGACAAATGATTCAAACAAGTGAGCTAAGCAATTAAGAGCCCATGGATAACCATGGATACAAAGGGGTGCTAATAACTTCCCTTTGTATAACTTACCCCCGAACCCAAAATCTCTTAAAGGTCTTTTTCTGTTTCTTTTATAAACCTTTCCTTAATTGGATAAAATAAAAGTCGGTGGCGACTCTCTGATTTTCAAAACTCAAAAAATAAAAGAAGAGTCAGTTCGTATCTCACGAGATATAAAAAACCGAGGGCAACAATCTCAAAATTATTTCTAAAGTAAATTTGATGCTTTTATTTGAAGGAGTTTTTGTTAAAGAAAAGTGCAAAAACTAATAGTTGGAGCAGGTGATGGTTTGTCTTAATAAAAAAACAGGACAGATTGGTAACTAAATAACTTCCCTAATGACTCTTAACTATTATTACTACTATTTATAATAAAAAACATTTTAATCGTTATTTCTCTCTCTAGAATCGGTACTTCTCTCTATGAGAGAGTTAGGGTTCCTTTTCCCCTTTTTCATGACCAACGGTGAAGTTGAGCAATTCAATGGAGGATGGAGGAGGGTAACATACAACAGAGGAAGAGGTTTAACACAGAGATGGGACACATTCCCTTGGGGAGGAGGAAATCTGCTTAAAAGGGGGGTAAGGAGGCAGAGTTGGCGTCGTTCTATGTCTCTGATTTTCCGGATTCGTACCCTGCGAAGGACTTGTTTCGTCTTTTCGGCTGTGTGGGGAAGATTGTGGAGGTATCCATCTCACCGAGAAGGAATGGTATAGGAAAAAGATTCGGTTTTTCCAGATTTGCAGAGGTTGAGGATGGAAGATTGCTCGCGGTGCGTCTCGATAACATTCTTATTTTGAGGAAGAAGATACATGTGAACCTACCGAGATTTGCGAGGGGTGAAGTTAGAAGTTACAGAGGAGAGTCGGGCGTAGAGGTTAAAGAGAACATGACTTACATCGGAGTCAATGTCGAAAGGCTGAGAGAGTTTGTGTTAGCTCGGAGGGGGAAGAAATCGTATGCAGCAGCGGTGGGGGATGAAGACTCGACGTTAGTAGAGAATGATGGGACCAAATTTTTTTCAATTTCAATCCAAGCGACGATCAACAGCAGAGATTCAAAAAGGCTTTTGTTAGCAAGACTGTGATTCCTGGAGCTGCATACAATATCCAAATTCACTTGGAAATGGAAGGGATTTTCGCTGTTAAGGTCAGTCCTTTAGGAGGAAACTTGTGCCTATTGGAAGAATTTGAGGAGGGTTAGATTGAGGAATTCTTGGTGAAAAACAAGAATTGGAGGAATTCATGGTTCTGTAAAGTAAAGAAATAGGATTCAGGATGTGTAGATGAGTACAGAGATGTTTGGGTGAGGATTTATGGCATACCAGCTATCGCTTGGCACTCGGATTTTTTTGTTTCTCTGGCAAGGGAGTGGGGATCGTTTACTTGTTTAGATGAAAAGACCGCTGAAGGGGAGGTGATGGATGTTGCGCGGATGCTGCTCAAAGTTCCGCTGCATTTCTGTTTTCCGAACACCATGATGGTTAACATTGCCGACGTTGTATTCAAGCTCCTGGTGCGGGAAGACGTTATGGGACAAATCCGGCTTGGCACAGGTAAACCTTCAATCTTATCTTCTGATATGTATTCGTCGAATTCTGTGAACGTTAGTTGTGATTTTAGTCTGGATAATGGTGATGACTTTAGGACTGTTTGTTCTGAAGATTCCATTCAACAATTCTCGACTTCGGGTATAAATGAGGGTAGGGTCGGGAATGATAGGAAGATTGTGAATGATAATGCGCCTTTCGAAGGGGTCTGTAATAGAAATTCGTTTGGGGAGCATAGTGTCTCGGTACACAGTCATGAAGATGTGAAATTCCAGGTGAAGAAGGCAGGGGCAGTGGAAGGTGTTACGGGGAGTTCTAGTACCTCTTTGAAGTTACTGAACTCGAAAGGGGCAGATTCTGGTGGTTCTTTTTTGGAGTTGGGAAACTTCGATGGTGAATTGGCTAGAATTCGTAAAGAGCCGGAGAGAGTTAGTGGCGGCGGGGAGGTATACAAAAAGCTGGAGGTGGGAAGTATCAAAACTAATGGGGACACAGTGGTAGGGTGCTCTTTGGAGAAAGATATTGGGGCTGTTGTTAATAGGGGATAAAAAAATTAAAATGGAGGCATTTAAATGGTGTGGGAGACATAGGTAAGTGTTGTTTTAACAAAAGGAAAAAAGGGAAGAAAAAAGTGATGTTTCTTAACAAGGGAATATCAGAGGGGGAGCGTAAATTTAATAAGAAAGGTTCTTTGGAGAAGTTTATATACAAGGAGGAGGGTGATCAAGATAGTGATAGTGTGTTCAACTTCTACGGTAACTAAAGGGAGGAATCTAATATCTGGAGGAGTAACTTTAGACAATGGGAATGTATGGAGAAGGACGTGTCAGGAAAATTATTGTCGGTTATTGTAGCTTTGGGGGTAGTGGACGCGGAGGGACGAAGTAAGTTAATTAGTAGAATCGAGAACTTGGAGAAAGGTGGAGGCATAGAGATAAATGCAAGGAGGGAGAACAAAAATGTGTTTTAATGATTATCGGAACTTTGAACATTAGAGGGGGAGTGAATGCACTCAAGAGAAGAAGATTCTCGTCTTTGATCAAAAAAAGAAAAGCAGACATTTTTTTATTACAAGAAACTAAGGTTACTAGTATGGATGATGTTATGGCTTGTAGTTTTTGGAGCGGTTCAGAGGTTGGTTTCTCTTTTTCCAATTCTTTGGGTAGATCGGGGGGATTACTCACGTTATGGAACAAAGAGAATATTGAGGTGGTGAATAGCTTTAAAGGGGAAGGTTTTTTAGGAATCAAAGTGTGGTGTAAAAATTGTATGTATTATGTGGTGAACATCTATTCTTCTTGTGAATTTAGCAAAAAGAAAACCTTGTGGAATGATTTACTTGTTTTGATGGAGAAGTTTAAAGATGGGGAGTGGATATTGGGAGGAGATTTCAATGCAATAAAAAATGTTAGAGAAAGAAAAGGAAGGGCGGTGATGGTGAATAATAGGGAGGTGGAATTAGTTGCGGACTTCATTGACAAAACTTCTTTGGTGGATATACCTTGTAAAGGAAAGAGATGTTCTTGGTTTAGTGGAGATGGTAAGACTAAGAGTAGAATTGATCGATTTCTCTTATCTAGTAACATTGTCAATAGATGGGATGTGATTGGTCAATTCATTGGAGATCGGGATATTTCGGACCATTGTCCCATTTAGTTGATGTCGGATAAATCTAATTGGGGGCCCAAACCTTTTAGATTCAATAACGAATGGTTTTCCTTAGATTCTTTTGTTCCGTTTGTGGAGGAAGAGTGGAATCGAATGAAGATTGAGGGTCAAGGAGATTATGTGCTAAAAGAAAAGCTTAGGCTTTTAAAAGACAAACTAAAGTGGTGGAACAAGGAGGTCTTCAAGAAGATTGAGTTGGATATGGATGAAGGGGTTCGGGACATGAATATAGCCGGAGAGAAATTGGAGGTGGATGATAATTTAACTTTCAATGAGAATCTTGAATTGAGGAGGGAAGCTTGTTGTAGGTTTTGGAGGAACTTGAGGATTAAATAAAATATGCTTCTTCAAAAATCTAGAGTGAATTGGCTTAAAGAGGGAGATTCGAATAGTGGTTTCTTTCATAAAGTTATGAAACAAAGAAGAAGGATTAATCATATTGGGCCGATTATTTATTCGGGGGGAGTGGCGGAATCGGTGGAGGAAGTGCAAGAAGCGGTGTTTAATCACTTTGAGAAGAAGTTCTTCGAAGAGGAAGATGTTAGACCGATGTTGGATGGTATTCATTTCAAGGCCATTAGCGCGGAAGAAGCTTCGGGGCTTGAGAAACCTTTTTTGGAAAGTGAAATTAAAGAGGCGGTTTGGGATTGTGGAGTGGCTAAAAGTCCGGGGCCGGATGGGTTTTCTTTCCTCTTTTTAAAGAAGTGTTGGCATATTATAAAAGATGACTTTATTAATTTCTTTAATTCTTTTTTTGAAGGAAGAACCATTTCAAAGGCGGTTGTGTCATCTTTTTTAACCCTTATTCCTAAATGTAAAAATCCTTTGTCTTTGGATGATTATAGGCCCATTTGTTTGGTTGGTTGTTTGTATAAGGTGGCGACTAAACTCTTGGCGGGAAGATTAAAAGGTGTGCTTAACTCTATCATCTCCCCTTCTCAAAGTGCCTTCGTTCCCGGGAGACAATCGTTGGATGGTGTCCTTGTGGCGAATGAGGTAGTGGATTATGCTAGAAAAGAAGGAAAAATTTGTGTGCTTTTTAAAGTGGATTTTGAGAAGGCCTATGATAAGGTTAGTTTGAGTTATTTGAGGTATATGCTTAAAAGGATAGGATTTGGTGCTAGATGGATAAGTTGGATGGAATTGTTGATTTTCAATAGCAAGATGTCGGTGATTGTTAATGGAAGTCCCACGAAGGAGTTTATGGTTCACAAGGGTTTGAGACAAGGAGATCATCTTTCTCCGTTTCTTTTTGTTCTAGTGGCGGAAGGTTTAACGGGCCTTGTTAAACAATCTATCGATGTAGGAGAGTTCCAAAGATTTGCTATTAAGGAGGCTTGTTGGGTTGACATTCTCCAATTTGCGGATGATACGTTGATTGTGGGGGATGGTAATTGGAAGCATGTTAGGGCCTTGAAAGCGGTGCTTCGGGCTTTCGAATTGGTGTCGGGGCTCGGAATCAACTTCCATAAAAGCAAATTAATTAGAATTAATGCTAATCCTCATTTCTTGGATGCGGTGTCTCACTTCCTTTCTTGTAAGAAAGAAGAGGATAACTTTTATTTTCTTGGCATTTCGATAGGTTTCAATCCGAGGAAGGAAGCTACTTGGAATCCTCTCGTGTTGAAAATGAAGAATCGTTTGGAAGGATGGACAAACCGCTTTTTGAACTTGGGAGGTAGAATCACTCTTTTGAAATCCGTGCTTAGTTCTTTAGCCATTTTTATCATGTCTTTTTACAAGATGCCGAGATTAGTGATGAAGAAATTTACTAGTATCTAAAATAAATTTCTTTGGGGGGTGGAGGAAAAGAGGAGAATTCATTGGGTGAAGTGGAGTGATGTTAATTTGCCTTATGAGTTAGGGGTGAAAAATATTAACTTGTTTAATATGGCTCTCCTTAATAAGTGGAGGTGGAGAATTCTTGAAGGGAATGATGCTTTATGGTTTAATATCTTAAAAGCTCGGTATGGCGATTTATCTACAAATATCTATGGAGTTGGAAGCGGTTGCAAAGTTTCCCCATCTTGTTCGTTTTGGTGGAAGGATATGGTAAAAATAGACTCCTTTTCTTCTTGTGATCGATTGTTGAAAATTGTAGATTATCTGTACACAATGGGTTTAACACTCGTGTTTAGGAATCTATATGGTTGGATGGAAAACCTCTTAAGGAGGAATTTCCGGACATTTTTTAGAATTCTCGTTTGAAGAAAGTTTCGGTGGCGTCGATGGGAGGTTGGAAGGAAGAAAGGTGGTTGTGGGGGGGTTAGGGATAAGAGAGGACTTGTTGGAAGATGATGTCTTTGGAGCAATGTATGGCGCTTTGAAGGGTCGTTTGGAGGAATTCAGTGGTTGGAAGGAAGAGAAGGATTCGGTGGTGTGGATTGGGAAAACGGCCGCAGACAAGGTTTTCACGGTGGCATCTTGTTATGATTTTTATATGCGTCATCGGATCCCATTTAGGCCTTATAACAAAAGTGATGAGGCTTTCGACTTACTTTGGAAGACGGAGGTTCCTTTTAAAATAAAGGCTTTCGGTTGGAGACTTTTCCGTAATAGACTTCCCACAAAAGATCTCTTGTTGAGTAGAGGTATGTCAATACCTATTGATAGTTTAAATTGTGTTTTGTGTGGCAATTGTGAGGAGACCATGAAGCACTTCTTTTTTAGTTGTTCGGTGGTTAAAAAGGTGTGGGTGGAGGTTGCTTTATGGGTGGGTAAAGGGGAGACTAATGTTTATGATTGCATGTCAAATTTTCTAGATTGGTATTGTTTCTTTCGCCTAAAGAAAGCGAAAGAGGGAAAGTTAGGGGTTGTGTGGCTTGCGACCTCTTGGACCCTATGGATTCTTAGAAACGGGGTTTGCTTTCGGAAGGACAAGTGGAGTGTAAACGATATCGTTTGAAACATAAAGTTGCTCGTTTGGAAGTGGATGTTTTGTGGAAAAATTAGACACTCCAATTTTTATTTCTACGACTTCATTAAGGAGCCTTTGTTTTTTCTTTCGTAGATGAAGTTGGTTTGTAATTTTCCTTTTCATGTAAGAATTTCCCGTGTCCTCTTGTAATTGGATTAGAGAACCCATTATTCTCTATTTTAATATATATCATCACTTGTTTTTTAAAAAAAAAAAACTACCCTTTATAATATATATTCTAACTAGATACAAGTCTCTATATTATTATGTCGGTGTCAAAAGTTATTATTTAGGCTCGGTTTTATTTCCCTTTTTTTTTTAATAATCACAAAATTGTCTTAATGTACATAAAAAATGAGTGAAAACATTATTTTTATTTCAATTAGTCAAGTACACTAGATATAAATATTTTTTTAATTTTTATTTGTATAAAGTTTGATCCCTAATTTAAGTTCAATTTTACTATACAGTTTAGATTATACTTTCAATTTTTGGTCAATCTTATCATTCTCTTTCAATTTTATTTTCATCACTTAGATGCACTCGAGTTGGCTCTAGAATAATTATGGATGAATTAGGGTTTATTAATGTATGTTATCAAAAATATTTATATGATAATGTAATTTGCAGCCAGGAGTATGTAGGAATATACTACCTCTGTTCCTTTATATAAAAGACAATTCATTTTTTAAATTTATTAAATAATTAATGTATTTGGTCAGTTTATAGACTGGATATATTGATTATTCATTTTTAGATTTTTAGATTTATATTTAACAATGTGTTTAAATAGCATTTTGTAGTTTAATAGCATTTTAACAAATACATTAAAATGAATAATTAATAAATCTAAAAAATGAATAATCAATGTATCTAATCTATAAACTAACATAAATCTAGTATTTATTAATGTTATTAAACTAACATCAATGTATTTAAATAACAATGAATAAATCTATTTAAAATGAATAATTAATAAATCTACAAAATTCATCAATGTATCTTGTCTATAATCAATGTTTGCTATCTAGTCATTTTTTAGATTATTCATTTTAGTTTATTAGATCAATTAAAATGGACAATTAATAGCACATTAGTTATATAAATAAATTAAAATATTAACACATTCTTAATAAAGCTATATTTAACAATGTGTTTAAATAGCATTTTGTCATAAAATGCTATTAAACTAACACATCTAAGATATCACTTTTTTAAAATAAAAAAATACTATCATATACTAGCATTAAGAGGACCTATATAAAATATATTATGTTAGCACTTTTAAAAAAATGTTTATCATGGAATATAATAAAATAAATGGATAATATTTATTCACCCCTGCATTAGGGCGAGTTTGGAAAAATAAATTGCATTTTTTTTCAAAATTTAACAACTATGAGAATCAAACCCAGTACTAGTAGGTTGTCAAGCAATATTTAAACCAACTGAATTAATGCAATTTATTGAAAATGAATGCTTTTTATCCATGTTATATTAACCTATTCGTTAAAAATAAATAATTTTTATTAATATAAACTAACATATATTAACCTTAATATTTATATAGTATACATTAATGTTTTTTAATATTTATTAAATTACACCTTTAATATTTATATATTACATCTTATATTTTGCTAATACTTATAGTTAATAAATTTATCTTCTTAATATTAATTTTATTTAATATACTGTACGTTAATGTTTTCTTATATAACCATTAATATATAAAGTATATATTTTTATAATATTAACGTTTTCTTACAATATTTTTTATAATACTGTACATTAATTTTATAATTTTTTTTATTAACGTTTTAACATTTTATAAATATTAACGTTTTAACATTTTACAAAATTGAAAGGAAAACTGTTATACATATACATTAACATGTATATTGTTAATATTATAAAAAAATATATATGTTTATAAAAAACGTTAATATGTATAGGGTTAATATTATATAAAAATTATAAAAAAAACGTTAATATGTATAATATTTTATAAATTGTATAATTTTTAAAAACGTTAATAACAGTATATTAAAAATTATATAAATTTAAAACATTAATATATATAAGGGTTTTGCTACAATAGACCCACTTGTTTTTATGAAGGTCTATTTTAGCAACGTGCATCTTAGCTAGGGTGCATTTAAATATTTTTTAGTTAAAACTTACTAAAACACACCTTCATAAAAATAAGTGGGTGTATTATAGCAAACCCCTGTGGGGTTTGCTATAATACACCCACTTATTTTTATGAAGGTCTATTTTAGCAACATGCACCTTAAGGTGCATTTAACCATTTTGTAGTTAAGGCTTGCTAAAATAGACCTTCATAAAAACAAGTGGGTCTATTGTAGCAAAACCCTATATATAATTGTATAAATAGGTATATTTATATATAATTGTATAATTGTATATAATTTTATATAAAACGTTAATATATATTTAAAAATGATAAAAAATTATATATAATTGTATATAAAATGTTAATATACATATTAACAGTATATTTGTATAAATATATATTTCAAATAAAAAAGTATATATATATATATATATATATATATATATATATATATATATATATATATATATATATATTTCAAATAAAAAAATTGTATATATATTTCAAATAAAAAAGTATATATATATTTCAAATAAAAAAAGTAAAGAAAAAAAATATATATATATATATATATATATATATATAATTTAAAAACGTTAACATATATATTAATGAAATATGTTTAAAAAACGTTAAGATTTATTTTATTTGAGCAAGTAAAAAATAAATAAAATGAATTGGTTCAGTGGTTTGGTGTTGTTTATGCTATACATGTATCTATATTATATAGTAAACAAGTCCAGTCAGCCAAACAAGAGATTCACATGCCCAGTCAGCCAAGTACCCTATGTCCAGTCAATCAAACAAGGGAATAGGGGGTAGCAAATATGGAATCTGTGTTTTATAAGGGGGGAATCTAACAAAAAAATTAATAGGGGGCAAAACCGAATCTCGCCCTAATAGAAGGGGGTGAATATGTATTATCCTTAAAGTAAATAGAATAAAATAAGATGAGTTCTTTAGCAAGTTTGTCATTTGTCAAATTTTTAGATTCCATATTATTTTTATGTTTGCTATTAGTAAAAAGTTTCTATAATTAATTATAATTATTTTTTAATTTTTAATTAATTATTTCATTACTCATTTCTAATTACTCATAATAATAAATTTTTTATTAACGTTTTAACATTTTATAAATATTAACGTTTTAACATTTTACAAAATTGAAAGAAAAACTGTTTTACATATATATTAACATGTATATTGTTCAGGGCCGGCCCTGTGCATGTGCAGGAAGTTCTACAGCACAGGGCCTCAAATTATGGGAGGCCCTAAATTTTTTAAAAGGTTCAATTTTTTTCATAAATATTAATCGAAATAAATAAATATTATAATAAAAATCCAGTAAATTAAAAAATGCTATAATAACAATTTAATACATTCAAAAATTTAGATATATCAAAATTCAAAATAATTATAATTAAATATATTACTGATTAATAGATAAATATAATTTTTATGTGTCTTTTTTAATTATTATAATTATATTTATATTTTAAATTCGGGCCCATTTTTAAAATTAGAACGGGACCTCTGTATCGATTGGACCGGCCCTGATATTGTTAATATTACAAGAAAACATATGTTTATAAAAAACGTTAATATGTATAATGTTAATATTATCTAAAAATTATAAAAAAAAACGTTAATATGTATAATATTTTATAAATTGTATCATTTTTAAAAACGTTAATAACAGTATATTAAAAATTATATATATTTAAAACATTAATATATATAATTGTATAAATAAGTATATTTATATATAATTGTATAATTGTATATAATTTTATATAAAACGTTAATATATATTTAAAAACGATAAAAAATTATATATAATTGTATATAAAACGTTAATATACATATTAACAGTATATTTGTATAAATATATATTTCAAATAAAAAAGTATATATATATTTCAAATAAAAAAAATTGTATATATATATTTCAAATAAAAAAGTAAATAAAAAAACTGTACAAAAAAACTATATATATATATATATATATATATATATATATATATATATATATATATATATATATATATATATATATATATATATATATATATATATATATATATATATATATATATATATATTACAATAAAAAAAAGTTTAAAAACATTAACATATATATTAATGAAATATGTTAAAAAAATGTTAAGATTTATTTTATTTGAGCAAGTCCAGTCAGGCAAACAAGAGATTCATATGCCCAGTCAGCCAAGTACCCTATGTCCAGTCAGCCAAACAAGGGAATAGGAGGTAGCGAAAATGGCATCTGTGTTTTATAAGGGGGGAATCTAACAAAAAAAATAATAGGGGGCAAAACCGAATCTCGCCCTAATAGAAGGGGGTGAATATGTATTATCCCTAAAGTAAATAGAATAAAGATGAGTTCTTTAGCAAGTTTGTCATTTGTCAAATTTTTAGATTCCATATTATTTCTATGTTTGTTATTAGTAGAAAGTTTCTATAATTAATTATAATTATTTTTTTAATTTTTAATTAATTATTTCATTACTCATTTCTAATTACTCATAATAATATTATATAATATCTAGGACAACTCAATGGTCATAATGAGAGATGTAAAGTTATTGGTATCAATTGAGAATCCAAAAAGAGTTCGTTGGGAGAAGCGTAAAATATTTGAAAATTCATCTTGATTCTTATCCAATCTTCAAAAGTTTTCTTTCCAAATCACTCTTCAAACACACTATATAACAACCTTCATTTCCTCTTCATTATACACACCGAAAATCACCACCAAAATACCTAAACCTCTGTCAAACCTTCACCCTTCAGCCCTCAAAGCTTCTGTGAACTCTCACGTTAACCATCCTCACAACCTAAACGAATCATGCCTTTATCACTCACTCACCATGCATAGCAACACACTCAATTAATACAAAACAACAACAACAATATTCACTCATCTCAGATCGCTGCAGAAAAGAAGAAGCGTCAACCATCCTCACAACCTAAACGAGTCATGCCTTTATCACTCACTCATCATGCATAGCAACACACTCAACCAATACAAAACAACCAAAAAAATATTCATTCGTCTCAGATTACTGCAAAAAAGAAAAAGAAATAGATGCTCAGATCTGCAGCCAAAGCCACACGAAGAAAAAGATTAGAAGACGTAAATAAAGCACACATACCTTTTATTTTTTTCTGTATTTTTTTGTTAATGCTTTTAGATTTCTGCAGAATCTTGCATCTGTAACCTAGAACATTTGAGATCTGAATTGGAGCTCAAGGGTTTGATTCGGGGTTTGAGTAATTTTTTGTGTTTGTTGTTTGAAGCTGTGAGTGAGACTGAGAGAGATTGAGAGGAATTTTTTGTTTGTGTTATTTTGATTTTCTATGAAAAAATTATAATTAATCATGGAGAAATAGAGGAGAGAGAAAAAAATGGGGTGATAGATGGAGTGTTTTTCTTAAAGAAAGAGAGTTTATTCAATCTCCTTTTTTTTTCATTTAAGTTTTACAAAGTTGCTTTATTATATTTAATGATTTACAAAATAATTAATTATTTTATATATAATAAAGTTTTTTTTATAATATAGATTATTTAATCATTATTATTAAATAATTAAATTATTTATATTTGTACTATTAATAACTTTTTCACTTATTTTTATATTGTCATAGCTTTATTTATAAACCGTAAATAATTATAAAGTAATTTTTTAGCATAAGAAACTTTATCACATTTATATTCATTTAAATTTAATTATTTAGGTTATTATCATTTTTGCTCCCTGCCATATAAGCGACTTTTGGTTTACCCCCTGTAAAAAAAATTAAAATTTATAAAATTAACCTTGTCAAATGAAGACTTCGTCGTTTTAAACCTTAAATTAAAATTTATAAAATTAACCTTGTCAAATGAAGATTTCGTCGTTTTAAACCTTACTAGGAAATGGCGCCACATGTAGAACTTGGACTCATGCCCTTTAACTCCTTACCACCAAGAACCTTACCATTAGGCTATAAGAATTTACTTGTATATATTACTTAGTTAGTAATAGATTATTTTATTCAAATACCTCTTCTTTAAAATTGTGAATTATTTAAATATACTTGTAATTATATATATATATATATATATATATATATATATATATATATATATATATATATATATATATATATATATATATATATATATATATATATATAAGTATGAAATGAAAGTAAAATATATAATTAAATATATTAATTGAAATAATTAAAGAATAAATAATTAAACTCAAATTATATATATATATATATATATATATATATATATATATATATATAATAAACCAAAACTAATTGAAATAATTTAAATATATTAAGTGGAATAATTAAATAATGAATAATACATATAAAATAATTAGTTTCGGTTTAAATTGATATTAGTTTTGGTTTATTATATATATATATATATATATATATATATATATATATATATATATATATATATATATATATATATATATATATATATATATTGTTCTGGACTGGGTCGGCGCTTGGCCCGAACAGACTAAGGCCCAAATCATCATCAGTCTATAAAGACAACGCTCCCCGACCTACCGCCGAGGTGTCCGTCACACGCTCGCGTCCGTAAATCTCGATCGGTCGGCTTTACCGACTTCGGGGCAGAACAAGACTCGTCCCGAGTACAGACACCAGTCCAAGCGTCTCTTCTCGCTCCTTACGTCGAGGACCCTCCTCCTCGTAGGATTTTCCCACTCCTAACCCTCTGGATTAAGCGGAGTCCACGCGCTCTCTAAAAGATCGCGTCTCCCCTTGGATTTAAGAGTGGTTAACCCAGGATGAAGACCACGTGCTGGTCTCCACTATCCACGTAGAATCATGGCAGTCTCCGAATTGGGCCTAGGCCCCCAGTCCAATAGTGAGATCTTGGCCCAACGCTGGGGGCTATAAATACCCTCTTTCACTAGAGAGTCAGGTAACTTCATTCATTCTCTTCTACCTTGTACTTGCACTTTGATTGCTCTCTCTTCTCACTTTGGCATCGGAGTACCTTGCAGGTACCATCTGATCAGGTACGATTATATATATATATATATATATATATATATATATATATATATATTATTTTAGTTTAATTATTTATTTTTTAATTATTTCAATATATATATTTAATTTTATATATATATATATATATATATATATGTATAAGATATTTTTCAGTTTATATATATATATATATATACACACACACATTACAAGTATATTAAAATAATTTACAATGTTAAAAAAAGATATTTGAATAAAACAACCCATTAATAACTAAGTAATTATAATATATACGAAAATTTGACAATTAAATTCTTATAGCTTAGTGGTAAGGGTCTTGGTTGTAAGGAGTTAAATGGCATAAGTTCAGGTAAGGTTTAAAATTTTTTACAGGGTTTGAAACAAAAGTCTCTTGTATGACAGGGGAAAGATGGTAATAACCCTAATTATTTATTCCCTCGATTTTTATAAACTTCTATATTTACTTCATAATTATAATAATACTAATAGTAATAATAATATAACTTTCAAATATTTTTTTATAAAGAATGAATTAAAAATTTTACAAAGAATATAAAATATCTTTCTCTCTCTTCTATATTTCAATTTCAAAATATTTGAATTTAATTTAGAATTCGTAAAAATATTTTAACATTTTGTATAATTAATGTCACAAAATTTTAATATATTTTATTTGTTTGGTGTCACAAATATTACACATATCACCTAAATAATATAATTTCTTAAGATTTTATGTTTTTAATGGTTTTTATAACGTGATTAAAGCTAACACCGTTTTTATAAACTTCTATCTTTACCTAATAATAATAATAATAATAATAATAATAATAATAATGCAGAAAATGGGTATGCTGCAGAATACTTTATGTGATTTGTGTAAAGAGGACAATGAAGATCTTGACCATCTCTTGTTCAATTGTAAGAATACTCTCATTATTTGGCAAGGGATATTCAAATGGATGGATTTGAAGTTAGAGAGCAATCTTGATATGGCTTGGATCAAAAGGAAATCCAAAGGTAAAGGCTGGCCGAATATACTTCTAAAAGCTGCTGCAACTGAAGTTTTCTATGGCATTTGGATGTATAGGAACTCTATGATTTTTGGTAGTAAAGGGTCCTATAGGGATACTCAAAGTGTTATTAGGTCTATTATAGATTCTTTAGTCTATAGAGGGTGGATGAAACCTAAGTATAGAAATCATTTAATTAATATACTCATGTAAATAAGGTCAAGTTATATGGGCTATAGCCTTGCTTGTAATTGTTCTTTGAAATAAATAAAATTCTTTTATTTCAAAAAAATAAATAAATAATAATAATAATAAAACTTTGAAATACTTTTTCATATATTCTTCTAATTTTATGTAACAAGAATGAATTAATGATTTTACAAGGAATATAAAAACTCTCTTCTATATTTCAAGTTCAAAATATTTAAATTTAATTTAGAATTAATAAAATCTTTTAAAAAATTTGTATAAGTAATCTCACAAAATTTTAATATATTTTATTTATTTGGTGTCACAAACATTTAAATGATAGAATTTCTTAAGATTTTATGTTTTTAATATCTTTTATAAACTTCCATATTTATTTCATAATGATAATAATGTAACTTCCAAATACTTTTTCATATAATTTTTTAATTTTATATAATAAAAATGAATTAAAAATTCTTACAAAAAAATATAACAATTCTCCATTTTTATAAACTTCTCTATTTATATAATAATAATAATAATAATAATAATAATAATTCTAAATAGTTTTTCATATACTCTTTTAATTTTATATAATAAAAATGAATTAAAGATTCTAACAGAGAATATAAAAATCCCCTCTCTTCTATAATTCATACTAATAATAATTAAACTTTTTAATACTTTTTCATATACTTTTTTACTTTTAAATAATAAGAATGAAATAACAATTCTTGCAAAAAAAATATAAAAACTCTCTCTCTCTTTTATATTTCAAGTTTAAAATATTTAAATTTAATTTATAATTTATCATTTTTAAAATTTAATTTATAACTTAAAATCTTTTAATTTCAGCAGTTGCAGTCACACTATTTGTAACATTTGTAGATTTTAAATTTTAGGATTTTAAAACAATATGAGTTCTTAATTCCCAAAATTCTCGCCTAAGTGATAAACGCAATTTATTGTCTTTTCCTAGTTCTGCTAGGGTTTGGTCTCTCTTCTCCTACTGAGAAGTCTTGTTCTCTTTCTTTTCTTGGTTTTTTGGTCCGATCTACCGGTTTCTTGCTTGAGTGGAAGGTCCTAACGTCAATAATTTGTCACTGCAAGAGGATGATGAGGAAGGTGGGTTTTGTTTTGATGTGGAGGAAGGTGGTGAAGATGTTTGTGATTTACGGCTATGCCTTGTAGGGAGATTTTTGTGCGACAAACCGATCCATGTTATGTCTATGAAAAAGAGAGTGGCAGATATTTGGCGTCCTGTCAAGGGAGAGTCAATCAAGAAAGCTTCCGGAGGATTATTTTTGTTTCAGTTTTCACACAAGCTAGATATGGAAGCAATGATAAAAGGAGGGTCGTGGACTTTCGGTAGTCACTTACTTATCATCGAGAGAGTTCAAATTGGAGTGCAGCTGGAGAATATTCCCCTGTTCCATGTTGAATTTTAGGTTCAGGTTCATAATATTTCGGCGGGTCTGATGCTGGAGAAAGTGGGTAAAACTACTGCAAACTTCATTGGTACATTTGTGGAGTATGACAAAAACAACAATTCAAGTTTCTGGAGGCAGTATATGCGATTGAGAGTTAAGGTTGATGTCCGACAGCCATTGAAGAAGAATACTAAAGTAAAGAATAAAGGCGGAGACATGGTGCACAGTTGTTTTCAAGTATGAAAAATTGGGTCTTTTTTGCTTCGTTTGTGGTGTTTTGGGTCATTCCGAACAAAGATGTGAAGTCCGGTTCGCCATGGATGAGGATACCGGTTTTAGGGGATGATGAGCTTAGGGTGGAAAATAGGAGACTTATTAATGGATCTAGTTTAAAATGGTTGAAGGAAGAGGGTGACGACAGGGTTTCCACGAAGCAGGAGTTGGAAGCACATGGGGCGCGTGCTGTTCACGCGCGGGAGGGAGCAAGTGCATATCGTATCTCACCTGAAGGGGCCCCACAAAATCTGGCCATTACTGTTGTTTCTGAACCTAGTCTCCACAATAGTTACCACACAATAAAACAAAATCAAATCACCCCATCATTACCCATTATTAGCCATAAATTGCCTGTTGCTGGACAAAATAAACCATCTTGTGATTACCGAAGGAATATTCGGTGACAACCCAACAGCCCAATCATTAGCTTTTAAGGTGTTGTCCCCCCTAGCATGTAAAACATAGTGTGTAAAATATAGTGTGTAAAGTGTGGTGTGTAAAGCGTAGCGTGTAAAACGTAGTATGTATAATGCTTGTATAAATATTGTGCACGTACATATAACGGCTGTACATGCATGTGACCCTGACGTTTGTACAATATAGATGTATGAACCGTCTGTATGTTATATGTGTAAGAGGATTTTGTTTACGGTATCCTGTTGATGTATGAAGATGATGCTCACGCGCATGTTGATGAGCGAAGATCTAATGATGTGACATGCCGATTCTTAGACCAGGTTTGAATTCATGATGATTATGCTTATGTATATGTTGATTGATAAATGCCTATATGTGCGTGCTAGTTGGTATGTATATGCTAATGCTAATGCGTATGTATGTATGCTGATGCGTATGTATATATGGTGATCCCCAAATTTTATCTCCTTATAACCCATTGAATTTGTTTAAACCATGCAACGACTATGCTCATGCCGACTAGTAATGCTTATGCGTAGAATGTTTTCGAGCGGAACTCCAGGTTTCAGTCTCCTTCTAGACCATTAGGTCCTGAACCAATCCTCTGGTACCCTTTGTTTTCTTGAATTGTCTAGACGTTTTGATGTATGGGATGTTTTAACCAATGTGTGATGCGTGACTTAGTATGTTTAAATAATGCCCCAATGACGGGTCGTGGATAACCAAAGCGTAGATAGCTTGCTTAATGTAATAAGGTTGTTTGTGAGGGTAGGGTGTGATGCTAGCGTGACTTCCCAATACCTGCTTTTGAACTCGAAGATCACAGTAGTGGGAGAGAGATTTATCGGGGACTGTAAAAGTATGATGATATCCTTTCCTTTCATCGTATGTCTTGCTTCAGTTTGTTGGGTATTTTGCGGAGGTTCGCCTTAATATGAGCTTGGACGCAGTTTTATCGTAGTACACATTTTGAGATGGCTAGGCTCATTCTTAGTTTTGTAATACGACGCCCCTTGATTGGACGACTCTTGGGATCCACTCCTTTTGATTGGGCCTCGTAGTGTTTTGCCCCAACATTAGCTTTTGAAAAATATGCCCCTCGATCTCCAAGACATGAAGGAAGTATCCTTAGAGGGGGTTCGAATTTCGCCATGTCGTGAACTTGATATGCGCTGCCCCATTTTTGATAGTTGAAAGGTCTGCCCTTAATTTCTGGGATATGGAGGGTTATCCAAGGTGTGGTATCAATTTGATACGGATTGCTCCGAGTATTTTAATTTTGCACTCGAAGTTGCTTCACAGTGGAACTCGGGTCCACCATTAAGATATGAACTGCCCCAATATTTGGATTTGTAAAAGATACGCCCCTGAGTGTTATTGCTTTGAGACGCGACCCAAGTTGATTGGATCTTAGGGTGAATGCCACTAGTTAATAGGATCTTTGTATACCCCTGTGATCATTGGGATTTTGCCCCTGGTTAGGAGAACCCCATTGACGTAGTTCCCCCATTCAAGAGTCTTTATTAGAAATGATCGCCTTTGATTAAACCAATTTCGAGATCTCCTTGATGCTAAGTGTGTATTTGTAGATAAAGTTATACCCTTTGAGAAGTAATTCCAACGTGAAGTACATGCAATTTTTGAAATCGAAGTTTGTTATGAATTGGAAATGGATGATTAGAAATGGATGTTTGAGGAAGTGAAGTGGTTAGCCATTAACAAACAATAGGAATCAGTTTAACCAAATTAATGCCAAGTATGCTTTCGTAGTTGACCAAGCTTCAATTAGGACTTTTGAAGGTTGTAACGTGGCTGTGGTTCGCAGTTTAAGAAACACAGGATATAAGGCTCAAAATTTATTTAACCCACCCCTTTCTCCTTGATGTTCTCCAATCCTAAAGTTCGTTTAATCCAATGAATGTATTTCGTTTGCAAGAGAATTGTTTCAGTTCCGATGATGAGCAGAAACATTAGTGAAGATCCAAGCACCGATGAAAAATGTTGTAGAGATCCAAGCATTGATGGGAAGCTTCGATGATTTAGCAGTCACAAGATTTTCCTTTGTTTTTTGCTTTTGTTTTGTTTTTATCCCTTATTTTTGCATGGGCCAATTCTTTAGAATTTTGTCCATCGGGATGCCCTAATTTTTGCCTAAGTCAATTTTTATTTTCTTTATGGAGTTTTCCATCTGACTTAGCGGGCCCCTTTTTTTTTGAAATTCTTTTTTTTTTTGAAAATTTACTTTTTGGATTTTGAGTAATGTGACTGCCATGTTGACTTTAGTTTGTAAACTTTGATGCTTCCTCGATCTCGAATGATGTTTTGAGGAAGAAGATGTTGTGAATGTTATCTCCATTGCTTCCTCAATCTTTGATGAACGCGAGGAAGAAGATATGCTTGAACCTTTTCTTTGCTTGACTGATTCTCTTGACCACAAAATACACCATTGAATTAATCGAAATCTACCCTGCCCCTGGTTGAAATTAAGGTTTATTTGAAAAATAGAAACAAACTCCCACTCCTGGCTCGAGGGGGTTGACTACGGATTATCTCCTTATTTCTCCACTATTTAGGGATTGAAACAATGCCTTACCTCATCAGCTCGGTCTTACATTGAAAGCATATGTTTAGCAAAATTTAGTTATTTGTATTTCATTATTCTCCTTTAAGTTTGTTAATAATTGAAAGTGGCAAGTTGAAATAGAATCGAAGAGTTAAAATGGAAAGTCGTAGTAATGCAAGAGCGAAGGGAATGAATCAATTCCAAAACATGCATGATTATTTTATTAGAATTGTAAGTTGGAAGGTACAACGCTTATACATGGTAGCACTTAGCGATCGTAGGGGTTGCAATTTTGACATGATAAATGTAACGCCCAGAAATTCGATTATTCGCTTAAGCTAGACGTTCAGAGTGTTTAGTGAAGTTTTCGTATTTTGAGACGATTTAGTCGGTATTAGTTTGGGATAGCGGATTGATATTTAATCAAGAGTTTTGATATTTTTAGTATTAGAAATATTATTGGAATACTATTTGAAGTTTTGGGAATTTTCTGAGTAATTAAGGTTAGACCGGAAATATGATATATTGGTCGAATTTGAATTGTCGGTGTTATTTTAAGAAGCGTATTTGAATTTATTAAGTTAAAAGTCGGATTTTAATCGGATGGTCGAAGAATAATATTAAGAATAATATTATTTACAAGTCGGAATTTATTATATTGTTGGAATATTAATAAAAGTGATATTTTGATTTAATTGGAGTTATTTTTCTTATTGGGCCTAAATTAAATTGTGAAGAATGATAAAAAGGAAGTGAAAGACTAAGCCCAATTGCAATTGATAAATTAGGGTTTTAGAGAATTAGAAGTTTAGTTGTCATTTTGGAGAGAACAAAGTTTGAAGAGAAGGAGGCAAGCCAAGAGGAACAAGCTTAGAGATTGGAGACCCATTGAATTGCTTCATTTGATAAGGTAAGGGTGGGGTTCTCTTACTATAATGGGGCTCATGAACAATTTATATGTAGGAATTGGATGTGTAAATTTATTGCCTTTGCTTGTGTTAATCGTTGCTAGAAACTATGTATGTTCATTGTTGATTGTTTGAACTTGCTGTTCCGTAAATAGGAAGCATGTTTGCTGTTGTTGTTCATTGATTATACATAGAATTGGAGGTTTAATTGTTTACATAGGATAGGATAATCCTGTATTTCATTTCGCCGCTTCTATCTGTTGCTGTGCGAGGAAATGGAAAGTAAGTGACGGGTTGCATCCGTCAAACGGACGTCATGGAAAGCATGAGGGGTATTTTCAGTTTCACAAATAAATATACTCTTGTTTTTTTCATTGTTGATCTAACTTTCATGTTATTTTGCTATTGTGTGAATCGGGTTATGTAGTTTCATTTAGTCAATGTTCTTTTAAAAACTTAAGCTTACACATGTATTAATCCATTTACTGACAAAAACTAGTGATGCATGTAGTTTAACATAATCTTTAGATTATAATGGAAATGACCATTATGAAATGGAATAGTATATGTTAGAAACAGTAGCAGTTATTTATAGGATTAATAAATGTAAAATAGTCCCTTTTGATCGAAATAACCGAATTAAGCGGTATATTTAGTTGTCCGGAATTTGATGAAAATTGACGTGGTAGCTAAGTTTAATTAGTATATTAACGTGGTGGTGTTATTTTGTCGAAATTGTGATATTAATGGGTCGATTAAATTAATGTTTAAATTAATTTTCAATAAGCCTATTTAATTAGAAACTACTTAGACTTAGATTAACTATCCGGTGTAGCGGTAAATTATGATAACTTGAGAATTTAACCGAACGAATAGATTAACCGGTAAAGATAGATTGTATCCGAATCAACCGGTTGAGTTATGTTTTGTGACTTGGGAGTATAACCCGGAAGTTCGTAATCGTGAATATTAAGAATTTAACCGGAAGTTAGATAACCGGTAGTGACGCGGGATGTATCCGATTAATTAGAGAATATTAGGTGAATAATTTTGGTTAGTTGATAGTGGATTAGTGAGTTAATTAGAAGACTAATTTATAGAAAATTATAAGACTAATTTGACTTGGCTTAATGTGTCGATTTGTTGTGATGATTTTGTCGGTATATGAAGTTATATGTTTGTGGTGTTACGCCAAAACGTGATGATATTGTGATGATTTTGTTAATATGTGAAGTTATATGATCTGCGATGATGTGTCAAAACATGACGATGTTTGTGATGATTGGTCATACGTGATATTGTATATATTTGTGATGATAAATTTTGTGACTAAGTGAAGATGAAATATTATGGTGACGTGAATTACCTCGAATAAATGGTAATGTGATTGTGATATAGGCGTATGCCTCGTGACGATATGTGATTGTGATGAGTATGATGTGTTGTCTTGTTTGTCGAGTCACATTCCATATGCATACTCTGTGACGGCCTGAAAACTATGGCAAACATGACGGCCCAAATGGCAATTAGTGACGGGGGCTGAAGCTCCGATTGGTACCACATGCATATACATGAGTCAAGTCCCATGTGTCTTATGTGATTCATAGTTGTTACGTTTTGTGAATATATTGTGATTGTATTTGGTGACTTGTTAAGTGATGGAAGTATGTGAAAATGAGAATTGATGATTTTATGAATAGTATGAGGATATTAATACCCGTGAGTGCAATTAACTGAATATGTCTGGGTGACTTATATGTGATGTTTTTGTGACTAGATGTATGACTTATATGCAGTGATGTTTTAGGATTAGAATTGTGATTTATACTTATGATGAATTGTGACTTGGCTTGCAAAGTAAATGAAGTATATATATAATTGATTTGAATATGAAGTGTCGTGACTTGTTGTGAGATGTACAACATGTGAGATTTGTGAATCAGTGAAAGCATGAAGTGTATAGCAATATTAATACTTGCGATGTGATAACTATATATTCCTGGATCCTAATATACAATTTATTATGCGCTCATTTATATGATTTGATATCTCACCATTTTCTCTTGTTCGCCGTTGCCTTTATATTGGTAACGTGCAGGTATTCAAGTATGAAGATTTAGTTGCCGTTAATCGAGTCGGTTGTCGCTCTGATACGTAGCACTCGGGGGGATAATTTATGATGTTTATGATTGTTGTTGCTTATTGTTTTGTCTTAGCTGAATATGATGTTATTGAATTAAAGATTGAGAGCTATGATTCCGCCATGTTCTAATCAAATAAGTTACTTTTTTTTGAAAAGTATTATATGCGGAGTATTTGTTTAATTGATTACAGAAGTGCTATGTATCCGCTAAATGCGATTAAGTGATTTATTTTAAGTGAATATGTGACGCCTCATTTATTTGTTGATAAATTTTGAAACTCTGATTCTTGAATAATTGTCGGGTAGAAATGGGGTGTTACATTAGTGGTATCAGAGCAAGTCGGTCCGTCCGACCAAGTTGTCGAGTCTGTTGACTTTGTACGACAGTTGAATGCTGTCAATGTTTTATCTTGTAGTACGCGACAGGTGTGTGGAACACTGTTGGTACTTGTTTGTTTTTTTTTTTGCAGGGAGTAGTTTGACGATAAGTGGGGGAGAAGCCTTGCTTCTCGAAGAGGTTTCTGTTGTAAGAGATAGTCTGGTATGCTGTCGGCAAGCGTCGGTGAAAGTGTTGTTGAGAGTTTTGGCGGTTATCTGGATTCGAAGACGACGTGAAGTTAAGAATGATTTTAAGAGACGGAATTTAGAGAGTTGCGATGTTCAGCGTGATGGAGGACTGTGAAGTTGTCGATGCGGGTAACCTTTGTGTGAAATGCTGATGTTTGAAAAGTGATAGAGTAATGAAGTTACAGTGGGCTTTATGTTGGACTCGCATAAGTAACTGTCGGATGTGGTCGATGCTTGGAGTTGTGAATCGCGAGTTCAAGTTGGAAACTCGAGAATGCGCGTATCTTGTAAAAAGAATTGTTGTCTCTGTGATATCAAGACTGGAATTTTGATGAAAGAATGCATCTCTCGAGTTATAAGAAGTTATGCTAGAGGCTGTTTGGAACATGCTTAAGTCGAAGAAAAGTGTGTTTCGGAGGGGGATCTCCGTAAATGAGTCGCAGAGAATTCAGAATCATTGTGAAACTTTAAGAATTCGTAACTTGAGATCCAACCATTCGATTTGAGCTCCGTTTGAAGCGTCGAAAAGATAACAAGATGAATTGTATCATAAGAAGGGTTGTAGAGAATTTTTATCACCAATTTGACGTAAGGAGGAATCTGGTTGAGATGAGATGAATTGTGAAGTACGAGTATATAAGTAATTTTGGAGATGGAAAGACGTTTGACGATTGTGTGATGCTAAATGACTATGAAGCATATTTTGTAATATGCTTGGACTTGGTGTCTCATCGACAAGATATAACGAGTAGGAAGTTGTGGGTATTGTAAAAACCCAAGGTGAATCATTGGATTATGACGTGTTAATGGATTTGAGTGAAAATTCGGAGATGACGCTATTACGAAGTAACGACGGTTTATACTCCACTATGGTTGTCGAATACTAATTGACAAATTGGGGAACTGATCATCCTCAATCCATTGTTAAAGGTAGATGACAATCGTACTGAATGTTATAGATCTGTCTTGCTATCTTAACAGTAGAGAAAGAGTATTGATGTTACATCGCGAAGGTAGTCGCTCACCAGTTTGTGTAACTTGATAAGAGGAGTGGTTAAGTAAGAGTTTGACGAAATGAACAATTTGGAGTAGTGAGTATTGTACAAGCGAATGACGCAAGGGAGAGATTTGGAAGTAACAGTGAAACAACGATGTGAAATGAGTATTAAGGAAAGTCTGTGTTGGATTGAAAATTTGTGAACCATACAGTTGACGGAGTTTTAACAAGGAAATGACTTAAAGAAGAATTATCAGAGTTGTGCAGCGGAAGCATTGCGTTGCACTGTTGTTATACGACTTGTAAGAAGCGAAGGACGATATGTCAAAAGACTGTGAAATGGAGTTATCTTGATGTTTGGATTGATAGATTGTTGGAATAAGTGTGATGAGCCAGGATGCTACATTGGGTCATACATTATTGCAAATCTAATAAAAATAGTAATGTGTTTGTGTTCTTGTGGAATCGTTGTTGTGCCGAAGAAGTAGTGATTGAAGTGTTACCAAACGCGTTTTGGATATTTGAGAATTGGATACGAGATTTCGTTGCGATGGTGTTGTCAAGTAGATTTTCGAGGACGAAAATATTCTAAGTGGGGGAGAGTTGTAACACCCAGAAATTCTATTATTCGCTTAATCTAGACGTTCAGAGTGTTTAGTGAAGTTTTCGTATTTTGAGACGATTTGGTCGGTATTAGTTTGGGATAGCGGATTGATATTTAATCAAGAGTTTTGATATTTTTAGTATTAGAAATATTATTGGAATAATATTTGAAGTTTTGGGAATTTTCTGAGTAACTAAGGTTAGACTGGAAATATGATATATTGGTCGAATTTGAATTGTCGGTGTTATTTTAAGAAGCGTA
The DNA here is from genome assembly GCF_029867415.1 of Vicia villosa. Lineage (NCBI taxonomy): Eukaryota > Viridiplantae > Streptophyta > Magnoliopsida > Fabales > Fabaceae > Vicia > Vicia villosa. The sequence goes on along the minus strand of NC_081184.1, from coordinate 20,112,142 downwards.
TTTGAATTTATTAAGTTAAAAGTCGGATTTTAGTCGGATGGTCGAAGAATAATATTAAGAATAATATTATTTACAAGTCGGAATTTATTATATTGTTGGAATATTAATAAAAGTGATATTTTGATTTAATTGGAGTTATTTTTCTTATTGGGCCTAAATTAAATTGTGAAGAATAATAAAAAGGAAGTGAAAGACTAAGCCCAATTGCAATTGATAAATTAGGGTTTTAGAGAATGAGAAGTTTAGTTGTCATTTTGGAGAGAACAAAGTTTGAAGAGAAGGAGGCAAGCCAAGAGGAACAAGCTTAGAGATTGGAGACCCATTGAATTGCTTCATTTGATAAGGTAAGAGTGGGGTTCTCTTCCTATAATGGGGCTCATGAGCAATTTGTATGTAGGAATTGGATGTGTAAATTTATTGCCTTTGCTTGTGTTAATCGTTGCTAGAAACTGTGTAAATTCATTGTTGATTGTTTGAACTTGCTGTTCCGTAAATAGGAAGCATGTTTGCTGTTGTTGTTCATTGATTATACATAGAATTGGAGGTTTAATTGTTTACATAGGATAGGATAATCCTGTATTTCATTTCGCCGCTTCTGTCTGTTGCTGTGCGAGGAAATGGAAAGTAAGTGACGGGTTGCATCCGTCAAACGGACGTCATGGAAAGCATGAGGGGTATTTTCAGTTTCACAAATAAATATACTCTTGTTTTTTTCATTGTTGATCTAACTTTCCTGTTATTTTGCTATTGTGTGAATCGGGTTATGTAGTTTCATTTAGTCAATGTTCTTTTAAAAACTTAAGCTTACACATGTATTAATCCATTTACTGACAAAAACTAGTGATGCATGTAGTTTAACATAATCTTTAGATTATAATGGAAATGACCATTATGAAATGGAATAGTATATGTTAGAAACAGTAGCAGTTATTTATAGGATTAATAAATGTAAAATAGTCCCTTTTGATCGAAATAACCGAATTAAGCGGTATATTTAGTTGTCCGGAATTTGATGAAAATTGACGTGGTAGCTAAGTTTAATTAGTATATTAACGTGGTGGTGTTATTTTGTCGAAATTGTGATATTAATGGGTCGATTAAATTAATGTTTAAATTAATTTTCAATAAGCCTATTTAATTAGAAACTACTTAGACTTAGATTAACTATTCGGTGTAGCGGTAAATTATGATAACTTGAGAATTTAACCGAACGAATAGATTAACCGGTAAAGATAGAATTGTATCCGAATCAACCGGTTGAGTTATGTTTTGTGACTTGGGAGTATAACCCGGAAGTTCGTAATCGTGAATATTAAGAATTTAACCGGAAGTTAGATAACCGGTAGTGACGCGGGATGTATCCGATTAATTAGAGAATATTAGGTGAATAATTTTGGTTAGTTGATAGTGGATTAGTGAGTTAATTAGAAGACTAATTTATAGAAAATTATAAGACTAATTTGACTTGGCTTAATGTATCGATTTGTTGTGATGATTTTGTCGGTATATGAAGTTATATGTTTGTGGTGTTACGCCAAAACGTGATGATATTGTGATGATTTTGTTAATATTTGAAGTTATATGATTTGCGATGATGTGTCAAAACATGACGATGTTTGTGATGATTGGTCATACGTGATATTGTATATATTTGTGATGATAAATTTTGTGACTAAGTGAAGATGAAATATTATGGTGACGTGAATTACCTCTAATAAATGGTAATGTGATTGTGATGTTTTTATGACTAGATGTATGACTTATATGCAGTGATGTTTTAGGATTAGAATTGTGATTTATACTTATGATGAATTGTGACTTGGCTTGCAAAGTAAATGAAGTATATATATAATTGATTTGAATATGAAGTGTCGTGACTTGTTGTGAGATGTACAGCATGTGAGATTTGTGAATCAGTGAAAGCATAAAGTGTATAGCAATATTAATACTTGCGATGTGATAACTATATATTCCTGGATCCTAATATACAATTTATTATGCGCTCATTTATATGATTTGATATCTCACCCTTTTCTCTTGTTCGCCGTTGCCTTTATATTGGTAACGTGCAGGTATTCAAGTATGAAGATTTAGTTGCCGTTAATCGAGTCGGTTGTCGCTCTGATACGTAGCACTCGGGGGGATAATTTATGATGTTTATGATTGTTGTTGCTTATTCTTTTGTCTTAGCTGAATATGATGTTATTGAATTAAAGATTGAGAACTATGATTCCGCCATGTTCTAATCAAATAAGTTACTTTTTTTTGAAAAGTATTATATGCGGAGTATTTGTTTAATTGATTACAGAAGTTCTATGTATCCGCTAAATGCGATTAAGTGATTTATTTTAAGTGAATATGTGACGCCTCATTTATTTGTTGATAAATTTTGAAACTCTGATTCTTGAATAATTGTCGGGTAGAAATGGGGTGTTACAATAAACACCTATTAATACTAGGGACAATCTCCTTTGTTAATCCAATGACTTTGTTTTACTTCTTAGTTCTATGACTTGTAGAAGTAAAGGGTGACCTCTAACTCTCCTTGGGCATACCAATTTTGTTCGCTGGGCAATTGATCTTAGCGTATGGGAATCTTCGATGAGAACAGAATCTGAGGCGAAGATATAGGCAGTCGTCTTTCGTATGTATATACGTAAATGATATCTGAGGCGTGTAAGCCTTCCTCGTGGCATTGGATAGTCCTCTTAGCGGAGTGTGAGTGTGACCTATCCTTCGAAGGACCAAATCCTGACACAAATCTTAGCGGCGGGTTTTCGTCACCCGGAACTTCATGAGTTTCCTTAGACTGAACCTATTTTTCCTTTTCTTGTTTGTTCATAAGATCCTTCGTAAATCCCAACATCCGAGTCGTAGGCGTAGGCAGACATGTAGCTTGTACAGTGAAGGGCGTCCTTTTCTTCTTGTAGAACCAAGCTCATTTAAATCTCCAATAGTTAATCCTCCTCTCTCCATAGTTGTGGACCTTTTTCGAGTTTCTTTGCGAGTCTCGGGAAATTAGCTAGCATAACAAGGATGGATAAGGGCGCAGGTAGAAATGTAAGTGCAAACGTATGAATGTATGAAAATGAAAATGCGGGTGCATGGGTATGCAGAAGACTCCTTTTTTCCCAGTGTATGTTAGACCTCCTTATGTGCAATGCAATGCAGACGTATGATAAATATAACCCTAAGGATAGCCTATACGGATTTAGAGACGACATTAGACCCAATGAAATCCTTACAAGATAAATGTTATGACATACCAATAGAAATCCCTATAGACTAGGGAGTACGTGGGATATAGCACATGGTGACCGTTCAAGACAGTTACCAAATCTCATGGCCATCTAGAGGCCGTTTGACGTGCATTAACGAAGATGTCCTTCGTGGGAAGGTTCCTTACGAAGAACACAACCTTTTGAGGATAATGACGAACAAAGTGGAATCCCTACAGGCTAGGGATGGAAGATGTACAGACGGAAATCCAAGTCCTACAAGTCAGGTGACGCGCGGGAGCAAGCACATAGTGACCGTTCAAGACAGTCACTATATCTCATGGCCATCGAGAGGCCAATTGACGTGCATTAATGAAGATGTCCTTCATGGGAAGGTTCCTTATGAAGAACACGACCTATCTAAGGACAATGTCGGACGAAGTGGAATCCCTACAGGCTAGAGATGAAAGATGTATAAACCGAAATCCAAAACCCTACAAGCTAGGGGATGCGCAGAAGCAGGCACATGGTGACCGTTCAAGACAGTCACCAGATCTCATGGCCATCTAGAGGCCAATTGACGTGCATTAACGAAGATGTCCTTCGTGGGAAGGACACGTCGTTATAAAAATACAAAGACATAAAAAGAAAATCCCTACAGGCTAGGGAGTGCGTGGGAGCGGGCACATGGTGACCGTTCAAGACAATCACTAGATCTCATGGCCATCGAGAGGCCCATCGACGTGCGTTAATGAAAGTGTCCTTCGTGGGAAGAACACGCTCTTCTGAAAAGAAAACCCTACAGGCTAGGGACAGGGTTAGTAAAGCATTGAAACGCAGTTATGGTAATAAAAAAACATAAATCATATAGTCCTAGGTTCGTAGGTTCAATATGACGATGTAAGGTAGTCTACCCTTCCCATAGGTGGTTCTAAAAAGGTCTCATGGGGTCCCTCGTAGCCTCCGAGACTTTTTGTCTCTTTGGATTTTAGAAGGATCGTTAACCCATGAGGTTCGAGTTTTAGGGGTATGTTCCCAGAGAGATCAGTTAAATAACAAGTCCTGCCCTCGACAAAGTCAAGCCTCGTCTCGGACATTTCCGGATATTTAACCCACTCTGAGTGGAAATATCACTAAGACTCGTAGGCGATGCAAGTCTCCTCTGGTCTTAATGATAATTCCCACAATTAAGGTTTATAACATATACATATATAATCCCATCAACAAGTATAATAAAATGATAATTATATATATATAACAGAAATAACGAAATAAATGTATAAATATCCACAGGAAAAAAAATAATAGAAACATCAAACAAAATTGAAAATCCTAAGACTAAAGGGTATGTGAGTTGATTGAGTCTTGATAAAGAATCTTGATCTTTATCAGAATTAATTCGCTCGAGGCGAAGAAATTTGACTCAGGTTTGTTTATTAGGTGACTCGCCTTGGTTTCGCAACCGTGTGCCTACGTATCTCCATTAAAAGATGAGAGAAATCAGAGTCTCGTAGTTTGGGGTCGATTGAAAAATATTTATCTTTTTAGAATTAATTCGCTCGAGGCGAAGAAATTTGACTTAATTCATTTACCACATTTTTAGCAGTAATGTTTGATTATCGTTCTAGGCATAAATCAATCCGCATGAATTTTAATCATGTTTTGAGTAATTGGATTGGTGCGACATCGGGAGTCGTCCAATCGCTTATTCGAGGATGTGGCAGATATGAAATCCACCCATCCTAATAAAAAAAATTAGAATTAATTTGGTTTAAAGAAAAGAGTACAAAGTCGATGATTTTTTCTAATTAAAAAATAATAATAATCCTTGATTATTTAAATTACCTAAAATGAGGTTTTTGTTATTTGATTTGGTTAGAATTATGTCCGAGAAACAAACTAGTTTTTTTAAAGGACTAAAATAGATAGTCTAAATTAGCTAAAAATAATTAAATTAATTGAATTAAAAAAAATTGAACTAACTACCTGATACAGGGATACGTTTTTTATATCTATGTTTCTCCATTGTCAATTTTTTGTAGTTTTAACTAAATAAAAATTAATGAACTAAATTAAATAGAATAAGTAAAATGCATGATAAGTAATATAAGTAAAATGCATGATAAGCCCAGAAGGGGCCCAAACCAATAAGACTCTAATTTTATAAATGAATAAAAAGAGAAAATAATAATAATTAAAAACTAAAACGTAAATGAGATAATAAAACTTACAGCATAGCCACGCAGGAAAATAACCCCAAACACACCTTTACTTTTTTATTCTGTTTCCAACAAGAGCCAAAGCTGCTTCTCCTCTATATCCATACTTTCTTCTTTGTACTTCATCGGTAGCGAAGAGTGCGAAGACGGGGGCACGGCCGGTCTTCTGACCGGAGCGGTGTTGGCTTCGGCTGACGGCGAATGACGGCGCGCCGGCCGCGGGTGATGGCTTCATCGGGAGTTGGCTGTAGTCGGAAAGTGGCCGCGACGGTCCGACATCGTGAGCATGGTGGGCACGTAGTTCGACGGTGTTGAGGACGAACGATCGACAACGATCTTGCCAGCTTTGCTTCCTCTCCCTTTTGTTTTCAATTCATGTTAATGTAACTGCAATGCTGTTTGTAGAAAGAGAACAAAAAAGTTACAAAAACAATAAAAAAAATACAATATGTTCATGGTGAGATTTTGTGAGATTTATGATTTATTTTTGCTGAGAATTTGTTGTCGCTATATTGGATCTGAAAATTTACAGATTTTGTTGTTAGTTACCGTTAGAAAAAAAATGTATCTGCAATGTTTATTTCAACAAATTTGTCGTGTTAACTTGGTTATTGTCTGAAAATTGAATGGTGATGATTTTGTGTTAAGGCAGTGGTTTAAGATAGGAGAATGACGAGATCCGATGGAATTGGCTTCAAAGTTCGAACACAGTGTGTGCTCCCGAACGCTAATAGCAGGCCCTAGAAATTCCTTTTTTTCTTTGTTGCTGCAAATAGAAATTCTTTTTTTTAAACATTAGAATTTTTCATCTGAAAACATGAGACTCGGGTAATTATCATCAGGTTAGAAAAATAAATAAATTAATATTAGAAGAAAAATGTTAGTAGAAATAATAATAATTGTTAATAGCAATAATGATAAAAAATGTTAGTAGTAATAATAAAAATTGTTAGGAACAGTAATTATTAACAATAATAAAAATGTTAGTAATAATAATTATCAACAATAATAATAAATAATAAATGTTAGTAATAACCAATAATAGAAGTAATATATGATGTATGAACAACACAATATAATAAAAATTAAAAATAAAAACCCAAAATAAAAACCTAAAAACTAAACTAGGGTGAACCTAATTTTTTTTAAAAACTGTCACCCTTTGCCTCCCTTGTACAGAGACCCATTTACCCTTTAGATTTTTAAAAAAGGTTGTCTCCTTTGTACTTAAGGGACCCATTTAGCCTTTAGGTACCCATTTAGCTTTTAGGTTTTTAAAAAAGGTTTTACAATTGTCGACTAATAAATTACAAGGTAGACCTTTGGCCAAAAGGGTAAGACCATGTATGACAAAAAAGGGCAAAACCTCGATAAGGTCATTGTCAGATCGGGACAACAATGACCATGGCTAAACCAAATACAGCAAGAATAAAGTTTTTTTTTTAATGGAGGCCTCATGTTAATCATTGGCCAAAAAGAGGAAACCCAAAAGTTTGTAAAAAGGTATTGAAAATAAAAATACCCTTTTTAATAAAAGGGTGGCCTCATACCAAAAGGTTTAATCAATGGCCAAAAGGGTAAAAACCATAAGTTTTGATAGGGTCATTGTAAGATCGAGACAATAATGACCCAGGCCAAAAACCGTATATAGCAAAAATAAAAGTGACCTCAATGTATCATCATTGGCCAAAAGATTTAAAGAAAATATTTTTTAAAGGGAGGCCTCAGCTATCATCACTGGCGAAAAGTTTTGAAAAAAAAGGTTTCAAAAAGGGAGGTCTCATATGAAGTCATCGGCCAAAAATTTGGAGTGGAGGGATTTGGTTTTAAAAAAGAGAAAGGGTTTGTCGGCCGTTGTCACGACAACGACGGGTTAGGGTTGTTCAAGACAACCCTAAGACAAACCCTTGAAGAGATAAGAGAAGCGTAGTAAAAAAAATTGAAAAAAATGTGTGAGTGAATTTGTGAAAATTGTATGTGAAAGTGAAAAGAGGTCCCCAAATAGGATTGCCAAAGTTCCTATTTATAATGGGAAATTTAGGTTATAAATCCAGACAAACCCTCGAACTCGCAACTTTTTATTTGCAAGTCTTGCTTCCTTACCAATTGTGCTATGTTATTTATTTGTAATAAAAAGTCAATTGAAAGTGTATGAAGCATAAACAAATATTTTCTATTTATTAAAATATAAATAGTTTAAGAGTAAACTATTATATTTTTGATAGAACAAATAATTACAAAAATCCAAAATACTGCAGATAAACCGAGGAAGTTTATAAAACCCAAGTTTAAAAATAATTTTGAATCTTAAAATTGGGCCTCATACTCTTATGAATAATAAGCCCAATTAAATACACACTTTTACTTAATGTATACTCCTATCTTTTGAATTGGACAATTTAGAGAATGGTTACTCTTTTGAAATGGGCTTGCCAATCAAGATGTCAAGCCCACTAGTTTGATATACACCCCTTGTAGAATTTGTACTATGTCCCTGTTGATAAAATGTAATAGCAATAGGGCAAATTTTGGGGTATGACAATGACATTTTCATGGCAGCCTCTGTGTGGTTGGAGAGGGGGTTTTTTCCCACTGAACTTAATGAAACTATTATATGCCTTATCCCTAAGTGTGCAAACCTGAAAGACATGAAGGACCTTCGGCCCATATCTCTTTGTAATGTTGTTTACAAGTTGATTGCCAAAATGCTTGCAAATCGGTTGAAACTTGTCCTGAATAAGTGTGCATTGGAGGAGCAATCGCCGTTTATTGAAGGGAGGTTCATTCTTGACAATGCTATGGTGGCCACGGAAATTATTCATGCTTTAAAAAGGAAGACGTGCGGTAACAATGCCCATCTGGCCTTAAAGATCGATATCAGTAAAGCCTATGATAGAGTTGATTGGGGATTTTTGTGTGGTGTTCTTCTTCGATTAGGCTTTGATGAGAATTAGATTCATTGGCTTATGATGTGTGTGACCTCGGTGCACTATTATGTTCTTGTTAACTCTGATAGAGTTGGACCTATTATTCCAGGAAGAGGACTGAGACAAGGAGACCCTTTATCGCCATACATTTTCATTCTTGTATCTGAAGGTCTCCCAGCTCTTATTAGAAGCGCAGTTTCCCGAGGAGAGATCCACGGTGCACAAATATGCAGTGGGGTACCTAGTGTGTCACTGTTTACGGTGATTTCCGGTAAACAACCGCTAGTCTTCCAAACTATAATAAATATGATTTGGTTACTCGCATGATCGACTAGATTGATCCTAGGACATAGTTAAATAGGTTGTTATTCATGATAGTTCGAATTATGTCTATGATTGGTGTGTCTTGAAATAAGAAGTACTTGATCAAATAAATAAAGATTAGCAATCACCTTGTTATACACGTAAATATAACATCAGCGAAAGGTAAGTTAAAGATAAAACATAAGACAAAACTGTAAAAGTGCAAGAATCTTAAAGTGCAGAAAAGTAAAATGTTTCGAAGATAAATGACATGAAAATAAAGGGTGCAGGAATGTAAATGACAGAAAGTAAACAAAACGCTGTAATATCGAAAGATACTTGAATAAAGGAAAATACACATGTATTTAAATTGGTGTTGGTGTCATACGTACATTTCTCAGCGAACTCTTTCTCTTACCACTTGATACTTGAGCAATATGTGAGTGATTTGTACAAAATGAACACACAGAATCCTAACATTAAGATCTTTATTTATACTAGTTTCGACCCTAACGGTCCTACACTAATCTAATGCCACGTTGCCCATAGAAAATCCAGGGATGCCATCTGTCTTCGTGTGGCTACATAAACTGTTTCGAAATTCAAATCATCCCGCCTGAATCCTCCTTCGACGCATGGCAACATAATTATAATCGAGAATGCCACGAAAACACGCTAAGCTTTAGTACTTTGCATATTTCGCAAAAACGTCTAAGTCTTAAAGACCATTCTCCTTGAATTTAGCTTCGGTGCTCACTATCTTTGTTTCAACTTAAACATCATTCTCGAAACATGGCCATCAGTAGCCATTCTCTATCTTCAAAGATGGTCATCAGTAACCACCTTCTTCGAACTTCGAACCTTCGAAGAACATTTCTTTCCAAACGAAATCTTCAGCTAACAAATTGCCCCCAATAAATGCCTGTTTCGAAAAACAAGAGAAATAGGCGTTTCTTGCTGTAACAAGATTTCGTTTTAGAGTTCCAAGATTATTGACTGACGTCATAATCATTTATGACTCTGTTTCCAAAACGTCTTGTCATTTTCAAAGATGTCTACTCATAACTTACATTCCCACGTTCTGGTCTTACTTCCTGATCATTACTCCTATATACTAGGAGTAAAGCTAATAACTATTCGACCGCCGTTGGATTAAATCAACGTCTGCCGCGTGTCTCTTGGTTTTTACCCAAAAGATTTGAAAGGGTTTCCGTTAAACCTTTAAATACCTGAACTCATACTCTCATATAACTTTCACCTCTATTTCCTCATTCTCTCCACAGAAAAGAACGTCTCTGGTTTCATTCAAACCCATTTCTCAAAGCAAACTTACTCATGGCGTCTTCTTCAAACGTTCTTCAACCTGCTTTGAAACTTCAGAAATCTACACAGATGGGGGATCAAGAATACATACCAAACCCAAATACTGCAGAAGTGCGCGCCATTTATGCTTCTCAGGTAATCATTCCCTTTGAACTTTCTAGAAAAACTCATGCCTTCATGGGTCCTTTACCAGGAGAAACTAACTCTTCTCTGAATAAATTCTTTTCTGCTTATTATAAAACTAGGCCTTTAGTTAGTAAGAACAAAATAGATGAAGATGGCCGTCCTATCTTAGCAGATCCTGATAGTGCAGAAGACACTTCGACCGTCACCCCTTCAGCCCTAGAGAAAATTAGGTTAAACAATGTAACCAATTTTGTGAAAGTTTTTAGGTCAATTCCCTTAGCAAAAGACCCTGAACTGTACTATGCCTGGCTAACAAGAGTAGAGAAACACAAGGCTTCTTTCTGGAAACAATTGGGCATTTATGATTTAATCCAACTGTCCAAAACTGGTTTAGAATACAACCAAACCATGTTAGTAGCATCAGTTCATTTCTGGGACGCTTCCCACAACACTTTTCATCTCCCGTGTGGAATGGTCACCCCCACTCTTTTCGACATAGCTGCTATCACGGGGCTTCGACCAACCAGAGAGACCTTTGACCCCAATGTCATGGATACTGATACCATTAATTTCAGCGAAGCAACAGTTACTTACACTGTGTTCATTCAACAATATCATGACGACAACAATGAGGTAGTCTCGGACGAAGAGCATATTGCTTTCTTAGCCTTATGGCTTTCGAGGTGCGTTTTCTGCTCTAGGTCCATACAGGTAGCAAAGAGGTATCTTTGTATGGCCAATCAACTACATGCTGGAACACAACTAAACCTAAGCCAGTTAATTCTAGGGTTTCTCTATAAGAACCTAGGTGAAGCAACAGACCTTGTTAAGAATTATGAATCAGGATCTCTGCTCTTTGGTGGTCCTTTCTGGTTTTTGCAACTGTGGCTAAATGCTACTTTCGAAGCTCACCTCCCATTTCGAGGTACTGTCAACGAAGAAGATCCAGACATCAAAAATCGAGCTGTAGAAGGAACCAGGTTGGCTTTGCTAACTCCTAAAGAAGAAACTGGGAAGCTTCGTGAACACTTTTTAGCATATGTCATGATGTTCGCTCAGTGTTATCAATTTAGCCCCTCAATGGCTCCATTCGTACAAAGGACAGTGGGTTCTGAATGGTTCACTCGAAGGTTTCCAGCGACGTCCCCAGATCATCAGACTGAATCTGTAACTATTTGGGAAGCTTTTCTTACCCCAAGGTTGTTCTATCACCGTCTTCGACCCTCCAAAGGCCAATGTGTTCTTCTCTGCTACCAACCAAATTTGGTGTCGAGACAATTTGGATTGGTTCAAATAAAACCCAAATGCCTGTATGAGAAAAGAAACCATATGTGTCTACATACTTTGTATTTAGCTGAAGATGAGTGCGAATCAAAAATCGCCAGATACACTGGTGTTACCAATCTCTCTCCTATTCCTTTCGAACCTGCCTTTTATTCTACTCCAGATTTCCAACAATGGTGGACAGATTACTACACCATGCAAATCTTCGATGCTGAGAGCCTTACTCGAGAACTAACTGAAGCTTTTGCTGATGTGCAGGAAAACTTTCGCAAAGGTACTTCAACCCATATTAAAGAAATATAAGCATTTCAAAAATTCTTTGAGACTATCTACAGGCCTGATGATCTTAGTCGGACCGTTCGTGAAGCTGCAGTTATTTTGCGCGAAAGGTTCTCTGCTAAACTGGATAAGTTGAAACTGCCCTCGTCTGTTCGACCAGAACTACGTTATGAAGTGGCTTTCAAACTTAATCCTCCAAAATTCCCTCCACTGCCAAGTGCTGATTTTGGTGTGGCTTTAAGCCCTCCTTTCCCAGACTGGTTCGTGTGTGGGAACGCTTTTAAAATTCTTCAGGAAAGCACTAAAAAAGGACACCTTCATATAGATCTTGAACATGTTCGTGTCTTGACTCCAATACCTGAAGGTTTGGGTTTAGACAACTTTCGACTAACTTTTCTTTCTTTTGGCCGAAATACTGATTCCAGTTTCAACTACAGCCGTAGCTCGAAAGAGAAAGATCAAAGAAGCCGCTGTACAAAAGGATTCTGGAGTTTCGAAGAGCAACAAGACAAGTAGGAGTGATTCTACCACGACCGGCAAGAAACCCACGGTATGTACGCATTTTATATTCCAATTGGTATATTTCTGTGGATAGTACTTACTTTGCTCAATTTATATTCTTCAGACTTCGAAACCTCCGGTGCACTCGAAGCGAAAAGATCCTCAAACTGTTGTTTCAGATGATGAAGACAAATCTCCTCCTCGCACCAGGCAAGGACACAAGAAAAGACAGAAGATTGTCACTCCTTCGGACAAAGGAAAGGGGTCTGGTTCTTCGAAGATTACTTCACTGGCTGATAAGGTATCTTCCGAAGAATCACCTTTGAAAGGTGGTAGTAACGTTCTTGTTATGGAGAGCCACAACTCGAGTCCAGATAATATTCCAAACAAGGTATTTGGATTTCACAACATAATCATCTCTATAAATTTTTAACTTACACAATTAAGTTAACATTTTACCTTATGGCTGTAGGATGATGCCGGTACAGCCACTTCTGATCTCAAAGCTTTCAACCTTACCATTGACCTTGATAGTCTCCAAGGTAAGTGTACGTTTTTCCTTCTCCTTATGACAAACAAATTTCTTGCAATCTTCCCATCATAAGGTGTTCTAATTACTTAATGCAGACAAATCTCACGTGCTTTCACCAGTTGTCGAAGATGCTCAACCTTTAGCGACCATCATTCCTAATATCCCAGTTGAAGAAAGCCATTCAACTGATGATTCTCCTCCTACCCACAAAAGCGAAAATATGGGGGCAGATCGTCAATGTACAGGTAGTAACAATGTAGCTGAACACCCAACTGGAAGTGAGGATACTGTATCTGAACGAGATGCTATGGAGGAAACTTCCAAACTAACCACAGCTGGTCCTCACGAAACTTCATCCTTTGGGACCACAGTTTCTCCTGAAACTACTTCGACGCCTGCCCCAGCAAAGCCCACTCCTTCAGAATTGGAACAGCTTAAACAAACTGATCCTCTCAGCTTCCTCAAGACTATGATGGGTACTGATAACATTTCGCCTTCTGAGCTCGAAACCTCTCCAGCTGTCCAGCCAGAATCTGGTGACAAAGAGGATACTTCTGTACTTCTTCATCAGATAAAGGAAAAGTTCTTCGAAACCAACCTCGTCGAAATTCTTAGCAAGGATCCTATCAAAAGTCATGGCTTGAATCAACTTCTGAAAAAGGTGGATCTGCTTCTGGTTTCGAAAGAAGTCTCAGAGGTGATTGTTTTGCTGGGTTCCCTGATCGAACAACTTCAATCAAACATTCTTCGACGTCGCAATGTTGAGGAACAACTTACTACGAAGGTGGCTTCTCATAGTTCATCTTGGAAAGCCGCTACTGATGCGTCGAAGAAAGGTGATGCTCTCAAGCTTAAACGCTTAGAGAAACAAAAGGAGTATGATGAATGTGAGCGGAATATCCAATCCTGGAAACAAGAAATTGTCCACCTTGAAGAAAAGATAAAGGAGGCTGAATCTCGTAAGGCGACCATTCAACCGTCCGATGAGCAGGAATTGACTGAAGTTGCGCGTTTAGGAATCCAACATTTCGAAGCTGCACAAAAACTAGTTCCTGAAATTGACGAACTGAAGAAACAACGGGCCTTGATTGAACTTCGCATGTCTTCCTGGGAAATTCAGTATTCGAAGATAAAAGACACTCTTCCTAGAGATTTTAATTAGTCCTTCCGAATCTTGTAATGACTTATCTGTAATGCGCTTTGAAGGTGTCTCTTTCCTCTTTTAGCTGAACCCAAGATTTCTGCAGCTCTTCCAGGTCAGTTGGCATGTCCGGATGTAGAATAACTCGAGGTTCGTCTCCCCCGACTTCTGGCTCGATAGTCACAGGTAGAATAGCGGGATATGGCATGATGAACTTCTGAGCATGAGCACGCACCCATCTCAGGTATGGTTCCATAGGAATAGAATTCCATTGCCCTAAAGTTTTGCTTTCTACTCTATAGACACTGCCCCATGCATGTATAAACCTTCGTCGATGTCTGTGGGAATCATCTTCGTAATCAAACACAATGCCACGGATAATCATGTCGTGAGGACCGTTTCTTCGTGCATATCCGAATTGGCGCAAAGCTAAAGAGGGGTTGTAAGTGATGCCTCCCTTGATGCCAAGGAGTGGCACATTAGGGTACTCTCCACAATGGTCAATGATAGTAATGTCTCTCTGAAAGAAGTTATTCCACCGGATATCTGAATGAGACAAAGACATAATCCTGCGAGACCATTGCATCATTTGTTCATTTCTCAACACCGATCGGGGAAGGTGTAATGTAAACCATCTAGCCAGTAGTGGTACACAGCACATAAGAGTTCCTCGTTTCTTCATGGTACGAGTGTGTAGAGAATGTAGAATGTCTCCCAGCAAGGTAGGTACCGGGTTACGGGTTAGGAAAATGTTGATAATGTGCACACTGATGAATTGGTCGGGATTAAGGAATAAAACCAACCCATAAATCAAAAGAGCCACAACTTCCTCAAAAGCTAGGTAACTTCTGTTTTTTAGTAGTAATCGAGCCTTTTCCATTAAGAACTTAGCAAGCAAACCCTCGATTCCACTCTTTGTTTCCCAATTGGACTCAATTTCTGACTTTCGCAAATGTAAGGCAGCAACAATGATTTCAGGTTTTGGAATCCTTTCTAAACCAGTGAAAGGTAATTGATCTCGAACAGGTAATCCAATTAGTTCAGAAAACTCTTCCAAGGTGGGTACTAATTGGTAATCAGGAAATGTAAAACAATGATGTTCGGGATCAAAGAACTGGAACAGGACCCGTATCATGTCTTCTTCAAATTTTGAGGTAACCAAATGGAGTAGGTGACCGTGCTTTTCGGTGAATTGAGCATTCTTGAGAAATTCTGATATTAAGTCCTTAAGTTCAGATTGTACTGTTGAGATGTTGATTCGGATGTAATCTCTGGTAGCGAGAGCCATTACCTGCAATAACAGAACAAAGGTAAACTCTTCGATCCTTGAAATGATTAGTATGAAAATGATATGCTTATGATGCTTATGATGCTTATGATGTCATGATGTCAAACATGTGGCACACACAAACAAATCAAACAATAACCTTAGGTTTAAAGGCTTGCATGAGGTTCATAGGTGATACCCTCCCCACTGAAGTTGAGTTGGTTAAAACCTGTCCTAGAATAGTATTCGGGTTCTATGATCCTTGGAGACAACATCTCAATACGGCACTCGGACGGCCGATCAAAACATTCCTCGAGGATAACTAACTTCGATCAATTTCAAAGCTAGCCACTTAATAGGCCACAAGTCAAGTTCAACTAAAGGGTTCTAAGACAAATTAGTGTTTAATGACATTTCGGAAGCCTAACATACTCCTTGATCATTTTCAAGGGACATCAGTATAAACCAAAGTGTCGCACTAACGGTGACTACCAGATCAACCGTATCGGTACATGCCGTACAGTTTCCTTGGTCTATTGTCACATACTTAAGGTATCTCGAGATTCGGGTTAGAATCTTTCACACAAGAAAATACCCAAACAAACCTTTGAAAAAATAGAACAATCAAGACAAGCAATTGAAAACATCGAAGTGATCTAAACTCTAAGGTAACCCCTTTTGAAAATATTTTGTTTTTAGAAAGTATCTTCCCCAGCAGAGTCGCCAGTTCTGTCATGCACTCGGTTTTTTACCGTACCTCTCGTGGAGAGATACACAAACTGACTCTTCTCTTTTTGCTTTTGTGTTTTTTGAAAATCAGAGAGTCGCCACCGACTTTTATTTTATCCAATTAAGGAAAGGTTTATAAAAGAAACAGAAAAAAGACCTTTAAGAAATTCTGGGTAAGGGGGTAGGTTATACAAAGGGAAGGTGTTAGCACCCTTTGTATCCATGGTTATCCATGGGCTCTTAATTTGCTTAGCTCACTTGTTTTGAATCACTTTTCTCTTGCCTTGACATGCTTGTATGTGGTTTCAAAAATACCTTTGTAAATTGACTTTGTAATGATCCTTGTGCGGATGTATACAAAGTGTTTTATCTTTCGAAATATGTTTTAAAAAAAATGAACGTTAACTTCGTAATGATCCTTATTTGGATATATACCAAGTATTGTCTTTTCTGAAAGTTTTATTTTGAAAAACAACAGTATATGAGACATTTGTTTGTTTTGATTTGAGCAAGCACATTAGGAGGTCTACCCTAAGTTATAAGGTCTTTTTCCTATTTCCTTTAGAAAATTCTCCTTTTACCGGATGTAAACGAAAGTTCGATTTTGCATTTGAAACAGTAGAATTTGATTTTGATTTCTGAAAAGAGTAAAAGAGGGATTACCCTAAGAGGTGCAAGTGTGATTGTGTTTTGATTCAGATATTTTATCTTTGAAGTTAGTGATCTAACGCTTCAATTTTTATCTTTGACATACACGCAGTTCTATATGTACAGAAATTAAAATGCAGAAAGTAAATCTACGCTATTACATCGATTGTGCGGGAAATGTAAACTACGCTATTTACATGTATTTGACAACCTATACACTTGATATAGGAATTTAAATTGCGAGAAAATAAAAGAAATATTTTTGGATTTTTGATGATTGATTTTAATTAGAATTAATGCATGATTAATTTAATTAAAATAAGAAAAAGGTGGAAATAAAATTTAAACCTAAAAATTAAGTTTGAAATATGTTCAAAATGCTTGTCAATTAATTTTAAGATAAAACTAATTTTTTTGGATTTTTTGAAGTTGATTTTGAAAATTATTAAGTTAAATATATATAATTATGCAAATAATTACATAAATAATTAAAACTTAAAGAGAAAACTATCCTAAATATGTACAAAATTAGCCTATAATATATAAACTATATTTAATATAAAGAACAGTTTTTTATGATTTTTTGATTGGTTGAAATAATTAAAAAGCAAATATATAAATATATACTAATTAATTATACAAAATATTTTAATATTTAAGAAAAATAAAATATTTTTATATCAAAAAATAATAGATTAAATTATAAACCTAAAAATATTTTTGTTATATTTTTTTGGATTTTTTAAACTATTTTTAATTAATTATTGAAAGAAAATTAAATAAAAATAGAAAAATATATTAATAGTAATCCTGTGTGGTAATTAAATGAGGTTTATGATATAGTGGCACGTTTTGATGCGTTAGATGTGTAGCTGGCATGATCTGATGGTTTAGAATTTGAGGAACATGGCATGTACAGAACCTGCAAAGCACTGAATCAAAGGTCATTTTAAAAAAACACGCGCGCGCCCTCCAGCCAATGGGAAGGAGCCACGCATCATCTTCTTCATCAGAACCACCCTTTTACACCTTTCATTTGCAGGTGGTGTAAAAACTCCCACCTAATACACCTGCAAAAAATAGCGAATACAAGCAAAACATGATATAAATTTGGCGCGATGCCATGGTTGAATTCGTCTGGTCCATACGAATTCAATGGGACATGTTTGAACCTGTAATTTTGCCTAATTTGGATAAGCCCTAATTTTGAGATGAAGAACCCTAAAATGGTAGTTTCGTGTACAAGCCCCCAAACTTCAATTAAACTTCCAGAAATGATCAGAGCATCAAACTAAATTAAAATATATGTCTACATCTTGTTGAACATGCATGTATGATGAGATTTTTGCAAGTTTTAGTTCGAGCAAACCGTGAGCTATAGTGCTCGATTCTTGGAGTTTCAAAGCTTGAAACCGATTGGAAAAGGTTCAATGATGCTCAGAGATGATGTTTGAGTGTTTAGTTTGGATTAAAAACAACTTAAACTGAAAATTCGAATTTCAATTTTCTTTGAAAATTTCAATTGGATTCAAGAGTGTTACAAGCAAGTGTCTGGTTCTAAATTCGTGTCTGTTCCATTGATGAAGTGTTATACTTCATTTATAGGCAAAGCAAGTGCTTAAAAACTAAGCTAGGAAGCATTGATGATTTTGTTGAATTCTTGAATATTATAATATATGTAGCTTTGAATTCAAGCAAGCATGGCTTGATTTTTCCACTCTCTTCTGCTGTACTAGCTTCTTGTGGCAGAGTTGAATGCTTCTTGATGGCCTTAGCTTAATATCCAAGCTACATAATATCATCCTTCCATTTCTTTTTTCAATTTAATCTTAAATGTGATAAAATTAAACCAAAAAAAAAAACAAAAAATGCTATGGGCCTTGGCTTGGTCGTGTGAGGCCCTTCACATTATGGGGAACATGTTTGGATCATGAAAACTTGGTCCCTTTTGAAAAAAAAAACATTTTTGATCAATGTTGATTTCATGCATTTTCCCAAAAAAATGGCCAACTTCAACAAGGCATAAATCCCTCAATTTTTATCATATGAAGGAGTTCTTGTACTTTTTGGAAACCTCAAGATGTCCTCTAACCAATGTCTTTGGTCTCATATCAAAATGATTTTCCATGCTCCTTGTGTGTCCTTTTGAAAAAAGTGACTTTTTGTTGACTTTGAAAATGACCTGTAATGTCTTGGTTCATATTTTTCAAATGGTGAATCTAATGACCATGGGACCAATTGCATTTGAAACATAATTGAATTTCCTTAAAAATGAGCTTTGGTTTGAATTTTTGGGATGAAGGATGAGAGAGTTATGACCAGTCAAAGTTCAGTTGACTTTTTAGGAGAAAACCCTAATTTTGAAACTTAGGGTTTTGTTGATTTTTGATCTTTCGTTGATGAATTATGATCAACCAATGATCAAATGATGAATCTTTTGACAAAATATGGATGTTGACAAAAAATTTCATTTTTGACTGTCTGTTGACTTTTTGGTCAAACGGGTCGTCTGTTGACTGTTTGAGCTGCTGACTGTGCGTCTGAGTGAATTGAAGTTTGAAAATTTGTATGGTGGTACTTTGAGATATATGGAGGTCCATGAAATCCATTTGAGGTCTCAAAAACTTGTTCTCCTGAAAAAACAAGAAACCCTAGTTAGGGACTGTTCGTGTAGGAGAGAGTTAAGCGTACCTGATTTTTGTGCAGTGCTGAGTCTCTGCTAATCATGTGATATTCAGAAGACTTCTAGAACAAAAATATTGTAATTTTGAATTGCAAAATATTGATTTGATTGATGGTACAAAACACGGAGAATTGCACTGTCAGCGGTTTTTGACTGTCTACTGACTGTTCAGGTATTAATGTAGCAGTTAAAGTGAAAATTCAACAGTTAAAGTTAATTTTTCTTTTTGTTTCTTTTTTTTTGTTATGTTTTGTGTTAATGGTGAAAATTTATTTATATGAGTTGTTAGAAAAACACAGACATAATAAATAAATAATATATACTGTATGCGAGCAAAATTACCGATAATAACCCTGAAAAACATTTAATGCACAGAAAAATAAATATTTAACTGGCAGAAAAGACACAAAATATTATCTTAATAATTTAAACAACAGTATGACAGATAGTACGACTTTTAATACTGACAGTACAAACACTACATAATATAATGAACAGTACGATAAGTAAACGGTACATTTAAAAAAATAAAAGATACGACAAACTTTAAGAATGACGATTAATAACCCATGCTACAAATAATAACATATAGATGATTGGGAGTGTAAGCAACCCAGGTCCACATTTTTCAGGACTATGCAGACAGAAGAAGGACATGATTACCACCACGACGGTGATGACCATAAGAAAACACGTATCCATCCGCTTCGCCATTTTTGCCGGGGAAGAAGAGAGAATGAATATGAAGTAGAAATTTGAGAGATGATTTGAAATTTGATGTGAGATTTTATGGAAAAATGAGGGTATTTATAGAGTGAAAAGAAGGATAGAGACGTTGGGGAATGAAGTGATTCCGTACAAAAAAAAGGAAAATTTGAGTGGAAGTAGGATTTGAAAGAAAGAGATGTATAGAATAAAGTTAGGATTTGATTTTGAAAGAAAGAGATTATGAAAATAATAGAATATAGTACAAAAATTAGTGGGAAACAAAAGTTAATAATAATTTACTTGTTACCAGTACAGTCTGAATCCCCGGACTCTGCGCCTGCAAAAGATTTAATTCTGTACCAATTGCGTCAGTACTATTTATCTGTAAATAAATCTCAAAATAGATAGCGTGTGTGAAGTAATAAACAGTACTTGGCGTTTGCGTAAAAATGAATTCAACAGCGAGCCAAAGTACCGTATAAGAAAAATTCTAAAAACCAAGTATTCATAAATTAGGATATTTATGGAATAAAAATCCAAGATTATATGAAACTCCCAATTTTTAGACAGAAGTCTGTTGCCTTCTTTTTTTGAAAAAGATGCGGGCAAATTTTGGGGTATAACAGTTGCCCCTATTCAATCTTCTTAAACCTGAAGAGACTGTTCGGAATCTGAAGGTAGAAGATGATTGAATATTTTAGATACCCTGAAAATTTGCACTTACCTCCACCGGTTGTGATGTTGGAAATTGCTTTTGAATGTTGTCTGAGACATGTTGTTGGCAGATTGAAACATTACCTGAGATGGGCTTTCAGATGCCATCTGGCAAATGTATTTGATGGTTTGTTCACCAGAATGAATCCATTGATTATATCTTGATGAAGGATTTGAAAACCTCTGCGTTGACCGTTTCGGAACCGTCCGAGGTTACCGCTTTAAATCTTAGAGGATGATCGTTACGGAACTGTCCAAAGTTTTTCCGCTTTAGATTTTGAAAGTTGATCTATGAGGAACCGTCTGAGGTATCAGCTTTAGATCTTTGAAGGTTGATCGTTAAGGAACCGTCTGAGGTATCCGCTTTAGATCTTTGATGGTAGATCATTAAGGAACCGTCCAAGGTATCAGCTTTAGATCTTTGATGGTAGATCATTAAGGAACCGTCTGAGGTATCGACTTAGATCTATGTTGGTATGTTTTTGAGTTGATAGGTGATTTGAAAAGAGAGATCTCTTCAGAATGAATCTTCGGCTTGATTATATCTGAGAGGAATGTTCGTCTGAATAGAATTCAGGGGAACACTGCATGTGATTGAGAACATCTTTGCTGAAGATATCTGTCTGCCTGAAAAAATCAAATTAGTGACATGCAATGTTATGATGCATGTAATGTATATGTTGAGATTCTCAAACTAAGTGAGAAATGTGCATGTTATGTATGCGTTTGTCATGAGACATTATATGTTGTGTATGAATATGTGTATGATGTATGATGTATGAGCGTATCAAGCTTCTGGTTGGGAAAATAAATCCCTGCTAGCCATTTGGAAATGAAGGCATTGTGATTGCGGAAGATCTTTGCCGTCTTGTTCAAGTACACTCGGCTGGGGAACTTCTTTGAGGACCGGGATGCTCTGTTGAAGGATCTTTGACTACCGCTTGGGGATGAAAGGTAATTTGAAAGTTCGGATTTTGATACCCTTTAAAGTGGGAATGAGGAAGATGCATAATCCTCCGATGCACTATTTGACCAAGTCCTGGCGTGAGACCACACTTTCTAGGGATAGCACTCTGGAACAGCCCTGCAGGGGAATAAGATTTCTCGAATCACTTTGTTGGAGAGAAAAATCTCATTGAGGAATTTGCTGAGAAATGCATTTCTGTTGGGGATTTTTCTTCTGATGCTGGTGTTGGAAATGATGTCCAGATGATTGGGACATTACCTGAATGCTATTCCTGTTTTTCTTGTTAATCATATTCAAATGCATATGTTCATTCAAAATTATCATTGGGACGTTTACATATTCAAAACAGAAAAAGTGAAAATGTTGATTTTGAGCATGTATTGATTTATGAAAAAGAGCCATGATAGGCTGATTAGTACAAGGAGACAAAAATCCTAGTAGTAGGAAATTGTCATAAAGTTTTGGAAAATATTTATAAAGAGAAATAGCTATGTGGAAACAATCCAGTCAAGTTTCAATTCTGCTATTGCCAATCTGTCTTCGAGCATCTCATCCCTCACTTGTTGGAAGAAAGTAGTTGGACAGATCGGTGTCTTTGATGTGTTTGAACCTTGAAGGTGAGTAGGCAGCTGATCGGAACATAGTTGTATGCTTTATTCCCTAACTTTTGCCTAGGCTGCCTTTTCAGGTTTTTAGCCTACCGGGATAATTATTTATTTAGTCTCTAATTTTTGCCTGGATTGCCTTTTCAGGTTTTCAATCCACCGAGACGCTCATTTTTGCCTAAGTCGCCCTTTCAGGTTTTCAACTTAGCGAGCTTTTCTTTAAGCGAAGTACTTTTTGACTATGTCCGCATTTACAGGGTGTGGGAAATCCTCGCCATCCATAGTGGTAAGCAACATGGCTCCGCCGGAGAATATTTTCTTGATTACAAACGGTCCCTCATAAGTGGGAGTCCACTTGCCCCTGGGGTCACCTTGTGGTAGGATGATGCGTTTGACAACCAAGCCACCGGTTTGATATGCCTGGCTTTTGACTTTCTTGTTGAAGGCTTTGATCATACGCTTTTGGTACAACTGACCATGACAAATAGCTGCGAGTCTCTTCTTATCAATCAAGTTTATCTGGTCCAACCGAGTTTGAATCCAATCGTCTTCGTCTAGATTAGCTTTTTTCATAATCCTTAGGGAAGGAATCTGAATTTCAATTGGAAGAACTGCCTCCATACCATAGACTAAGGAAAACGGAGTTGCCCCTGTTGAAGTCCGTGCAGATGTGCGATAACCATGAAGAGCAAAAGGTAACATCTCGTGCCAGTCTTTGTATGTTACTGTCATCTTCTGTATGATTTTCTTGATGTTCTTATTGGCAGCTTCCACCGCGCCATTCATCTTTGGTCAATATGGAGAGGAATTATGATGTTTGATCTTGAACTGTGTGCAGAGTTCAGTAATCATTCTGTTGTTTAAATTTGTGCCATTGTCTGTGATGATCCTTTCAGGGATGCCATACCGACAAATGAGATTGTGCTTGATAAACCGGGCCACAACATTCTTAGTGATAGAAGCAAATGACGCTGCTTCTACCCATTTTGTGAAGTAGTCAATAGCGACTAGGATAAAATGATGTCCATTGGAGGCAGTAGGCTTGATTTCTCCAATCATATCAATACCCCACATTGCAAAAGGCCAAGGAGCCGTCAGGACGTTTAACGGGACTGGAGGTACATGTACTTTGTCGGCATATATCTGGCATTTGTGACAGGTTCTGGAGTGACGATGGCAATCTGTCTCCATGGTAGACCAATAATAACCTGCTCTTAGAATCTTTTTAGCCATTGTATGTCCACTTGAATGAGTACCAAAGGCACCATCGTGTATGTCTTCCATAATCTGTTCTGCTTCCTTCTTGTTTACACAACAAAGTAAAGTCGAGTCATGGTTGCGTTTGTATAGGGTTCCATTACTTAGAAAGAATTTGGCAGCAAATCTTCTTAGAAACTTTCTGTCGTTAATGGATTCCCCTTCAGGGTACTCCTGAGCTTCGAGATATCTTTTTACTTCATGGAACCATGATTTTTTTTCCGTTTCTTCGGCATCGATCTCATTGCAATAGGCTGGTTTATCCTGTCTGTAAATGGTGATCATCGGCGCCTCATTGTCCCACCTGACCTTGAACATGGATGACATGGTAGCTAGAGCATCATCTAGTTGATTTTCTTCGCGCGGAATATGCTCAAAAGTGATCTCTTCAAAGTAAGGAATCAAGCTCAGCACATATTCTTTGTAAGGAATTAGATTCGGGTGCTTCGTGTCCCATTCCTCTTTGACTTGATAAATTACAAGGGATGAGTCTCCGTAGACCTCCAGGACCTTGATTCTTAGATCGATTGCAGCTTTGAGACCTAGAATACATGCTTCGTACTCGGCTATATTGTTAGTGCAGTTGAAACATAATCTGGCAGTGAATGGCGTATGACCTCCTGTAGGAGAAATGATCACAGCTCTGATGCCATTGCCAAGCGCATTAGAGGCTCCATCAAACACCATAGTCCATCGGGATCCTGGCTCGGGTCCTCCCTCTGGTCCTGGTTGTTTGTAGTCAGTAACTAGCATAATGTTTTCATCTGGGAAGTCAAAATTCAACGCTTGATAATCATCCACTGCTTGGTGAGCCAGATGATCAGCTACCACACTTCCTTTGATCGCTTTTTGTGAAGTGTACTGGATGTCATACTCTGTTAAGATCATTTGCCATCTTGCTATTCTTCCAGAGAGAGCGGGTTTTTCAAACACATACTTGATAGGATCCATTTTGGAGATCAAGAAAGTGGTATGGTTTAGCATATACTGTCTTAGTCGGCGAGCCGCCCATGCTAAGGCACAGCAAGTTTTCTCGAGCAGTGAGTATCTTGTTTCACAATCGGTAAACTTTTTGCTAAGATAGTAGATTGCATGCTCCTTTCGGCCGGACTCATCATGTTGCCCCAGTACACACCCCATTGAGTCTTCTAACACCGTTAGGTACATTATCAGAGGTCTTCCTTCCACTGGTGGTAATAAGATTGGCGGTTTTTGGAGATACTCTTTGATCTTATCAAAGGCTAACTGGCATTTGTCATTCCATCTTTCCACTTGATCTTTCTTCAACAGTTTGAAGATCGGCACACAAGTAGTAGTCATATGGGCAATAAATCTGGCGATGTAATTCAGACGTCCCAAGAATCCTCTGACTTGTTTCTCGGTACGGGGTATAGGCATTTCTTGAATGGCTTTGACCTTGGCAGGATCAACTTCAATACCTTTGCTGCTGACGATGAAACCTAAAAGTTTACCGGATCTTACTCCAAAGGTACACTTGTTCGGATTCAGTCGCAACCTGTACTTCTTGAGTCTGTCAAACAGCTTGTGCAGATGACCCAGATGTTCTTCTTCGGTGTTGGACTTTGCAATCATATCATCGACATAAACCTCTATCTCCTGGTGAATCATATCATGGAACAGAGCTACCATTGCGCGCTGATAGGTTGCTCCTGCATTCTTTAAACCAAAGGGCATTACTTTGTAACAAAAGGTTCCCCAGGGTGTTGTGAAGGTTGTTTTTTCCATGTCTTCGGGCGCCATCTTGATTTGATTGTACCCTGAGAATCCATCCATAAAGGAGAATACCTTGCATTGTGCGGTATTGTCAACCAGTACATCGATGTGAGGTAAAGGGAAATCATCTTTGGGGCTTGCCCGATTAAGATCTCTGTAGTCTACACACATTCTGACTTTCCCGTCTTTTTTAGGCACAGGCATGATGTTAGCTATCCAAGGAGGATAACTTACAACTTTCAGAAAGCCAGCATTGAATTGCTTTTCAACCTCGTCTTTGATCTTCTTTGACATATCGGGCCTACTCCTCCGCAGTTTCTGCTTAACTGGAGTACTACCTTCTTTGATTGGCAGGCGATGAACCACAATGTCCGTGTCAAGGCCAGGCATATCTTCATAGGACCAGGCGAATATCTCAACGTAGTCTTGCAACATTTGAATCAGCCTTTGCTTGATACTGTCTTCTAGATCAGCCCCTATCTTGACTTCTTTCTTTTCTTCGTCACTGCCCAAGTTGATAACCTCAATTGGTTCTTCATGCGGCTGTATAGTCTTTTCTTCTTGTTCTAGCAGCCTTCCAAGTTCCTTTGGTACTTCACAATCTTCCTCACTTTCGTCCTCAGTTTGGTAAATCGGATTTTCGAAGTCATGACTGGCAATAGCAGAATCGTTATCAACAGGATCCAGGGTGAATGTGAATCTGCATTTATTTATGTGGGTGTGTGTAAGAACACATAGCTATTTGAAAAATGAATAAAGCAAAGAAAGAAAAAGGATCACAAAATTTTGAATATGCAAACGTCCCATGATTTTATTGAATGAACATGATCATGATATGACAAACCCTTATAAAAAGGACCAGTGTGCTTCAGGCAAGGCTCACTGCTTTCAAGTTCATGGTTCGATAGTACAGGAACCATTTTTATCTTTGCACATATAAACAACGAAAACAGGAAATTGCATTTACTCCTGATCAAATGAGATCACATCCTCAGCTTCCCAGTTGTTCAACCCATTGTTGTGAGTAGGGAGTATCCAGCTGCTCCAGTTGCAGTTGTCTTCTTCATTTTCCACAACATTGATTTCTTTGGTGGGGAAATGAGCTGTTGATCCTTCTAGATAATTAAGATACTCTGCTGGATACGAGAGCCCAGGCTGAGATACTTCTGTTGGCTGAGCGAGATACCCGAAAAGATTGTCCCATCCAGTTGGAATGATGTCTTAAAGAGAGACTTGTGCATCCTGGGGAAAAGGGTATTGTGTCAGGAAATCATTCTCATTATTTGGTGTCTCCCCAACTTCTTCAAGAGCGTCAGGGTTTGTGAATGTCATATGTTTTTCGAAATGGTTGTCCCATCCAGTTGGAGTGATGTCTTCAATGGCGATCTGCGAACTCAGGGGAGCAGAATACTTCACCATAAAGTCATACTTGCCACTTGGTTCTCCTAGTGTATCCCAAACTTCTTTTGGACTAGGTGGACCTTGGTATTGCTCAGCGATGGAACTTGTGAAACTTTTGCTATCTTCAAACTGATCACCCCATCCGGTTGGGGTAATGTCTTCCATAGCAATAAAAGAACTCTGAGGTGCAGTATACTTTACTAGAAAATCATACCCGCCGCTTGGTTCTCCCAAAGTATCCCAAACTTCCATGGAAACAGGTGGAACTTCATTTGGATATGGCTGAATAATATGGTTCAAGAATACTCCATCGTCTTCAATAGCATTTACTCCTTGGCTGATGAAATGTGACATTAATCCTCCAGAACGAGGATTTTGATCGTTCTTTTGATTTCTATTAGCATAGCCCAGGCCTAGCTTATCGGACTTGTAAGGTACATCGAGGAGCTGTCCCCATACTGTGCAACCACCTTCTTCGATCACAGCTTTAGCATCTTTGAGGGAAGCCATAGTTGTAGTTGGAGTAGCAGAAATATGTTTGGTAGTAGAGACATCTGGAGAGACCACCTCAAAAGATTGGCAGGGAGTTTCGATGAATTCGTCATCCAACTCAACATACTTGGAGTTGCTCAGGTGGCTAACCACATATTCTTCTACGCCGTAAACTGTGACGATCTTTCCTTTTACTGGATACTTCAACTTCTGATGTAGGGTAGAAGTTACAGCATTTGCCCCATGTATCCAAGGGCGTCCTAGTAAACAGGAATATGCTGGGTGAATTTCCATTACGTAAAAGGTAGAATCAAAGATCTGAGAACCCACTCGGATTGGGAGATTCACCTTTCCGTACACTGTCCTTGTTGACCCGTCGAAGGCTCTCACCACAACATCGCTTGGTTGTAACACAATTCCTTCAAAGTCAAGCTTTTCCAGTACTGCTTTTGGTAACACGTTCAAAGAGGAACCGTTATCTACCAGCACATGAGATAGAGTGGTGCCATTACATTCAATAGAGATGTGCAGGGTTTTATTGTGATTTTTTCCAGCAGGGGTTAGATCAACATCAGAGAAACCGAGACCATTATTCACTGTTAGATTGGCAACACAATTTTCAAATTGGTCGACTGAAATCTCTTGTGGTACATGTGCAGCTTTCAGGAACTTCATCAGGGCCTTGGCATGAGCTTCCGAATAGTTTAGCAGGGACAGCATTGAGATTTTTGAAGCAGTGTGCCCCAGCTGTTCGACAATATTGTAATCACTCTTGCAGATGATTTTCAATATTTCCTCCATTTCTTGCTTTGACTGATCTTCAACAGTGACTTCCACCGGTGCTTGAACTGGTTCAAATAGTGGCTCTTTGCCTCGAGCGTTGATACCTTGATTAGGAACTGGGACCTGGACTGGATTAGTAGCAACATTTGGAGAAATTTCTGGTGAAAAGATCCTTCCACTTCTCGTAATCTTACTAGTACCCACAATATTATCAACAGTCGGCGTAGTAAAATTCATGGCCTCTTCAATCAAGGTATCCTGCTTAACTCCATGGACATAAACATTAGTGTCATAACTCCACGGGACAGCTTTGTTTGAGGAGTATGGGAATGGAGTCGGACTGGTAATGATGACAGATGCCACTTTGGGTGCAGCAGAAATTTTGAAAGGAGCTTTGATAGGGATTTTCAATGGTATGTTGGAAACCACTGAGACATCCTCTATTCTCATCCCATTTGAAAAGACTTCACATAAATCGTCCATGGAAGGGAGCCTCTCAAACATAATGATACGACGATCCATCCACTTTTGAATTCCCATTCTCAGATTTTCACAACCATTGGGTAGGTGTGCGCAATAAAAGCAATCAGGGTCACAACCTGGAAAGTAACCAGCTTGGATTAGCTTTCTTTTGACTTCAAGGAGGGGAGTTGACAATTCTCTCACATCATAGATGTAAACAGTGTCTATGATAGCGTTGATAGTCTTGTCGTGTTTTGGCATAGGTGCAGTGATGACATTTGGAGTCTCTGGAGGATCGAACTCAATTTCCCCAGCATCTATCATGTCTTGTATTTTATTTTTCAGGGCCCAACAGTGATCTGCGTCATGTCCTAGACAGTTAGAGTGATACGCACATGTTGCATCAGGGCGATAACTTGGAGAGGAAGTGTTGACATTTTTTGGAGGATCTTTCAATGTGATCAGATATGCTTTTAACAAGTTCTGCAATGCTTGAGAGATTGGCATATTGATTCTGGTGAAATTTCTTCTTGGTGCATCTGGTCGACGCGTATACTTTGGCGGTTGATCATTTTGAGGTGCAGATGCGGAGATCAGCACTGCCCCTATAGATTGGTGATGCTCATTTTTGCGACCTTTCTGACTATGCATTGTATTGACTTCATTTCTCCCACTGATGGGTCTTTTTGTAGTACCAGAAGAAGAGCCTATTTGATTTTTTCCACTTTGAATACCGCTTTCGACACGCTCTCCAGTTAATATCAGGTCAGTGAAACCTGGCGATGAGCTTCCCAGCAAATGACTATAGAAAGGGCCAGTTAAAGTGCCCATGAACATGTCAACTAGCTCGCGATCAGATAAAGGTGGTTGAACCCTTCCAGCCAAATCTCTCCACTTTTGTGCATACCCTTTGAAACTTTCTTTTGGTGCCATAGACATGCCCCTAAGTTGAGTACGGGTTGGTGCAAGGTCAGCGTTGTATTGATACTGTTTGTAGAAAGCAGCAGCTAAATCTTCCCAGGTATGAACTTTTGTACTTTCCAGTTGGTAGTACCACTCGAGTTGTGTACCCGACAGACTTTCTTGGAAGAAGTGAATTCATAATTTGTTATCTGCTGTATGAGGTAGTATCTTCCTTACATAGGACCTCAAATGTAGTTTTGGGCAAGAAACTCCATCATATTTTGCAAAGACAGGAACTTTGAACTTTGGAGGGATAACAATATCTGAGACGAGTCCCAAATCATTGAAATCTAAACCAGGTATTTTTTGTATCTCCATAGCTTTCATGCATTCTTCCAACTGCTGGTATTTGTCATCATCCTGTTCGTCTCCAGAATGATAATCTTCTTCATTAGAAGAGAGAGAGGGTTTGGCAGAACCCTGGTTGCTGTGATTGTCTTCTTGATCACCATCACCGACTATTTCAGGGATCAGTGGCTTTTTGGGCTTTTTGACTGGGATTTTGATCTTCCTTTTCAGGTGACTCAAGCCTACAGATCCTTTGGGCTTCTTTTTCTTCTTGATTATCAGGGCTTTCAGTTCTTGTTGCCCCTTTGCTAGTTCCAAAATTGCTACCTGAACTTGGGCGTTCTGTGCTTCGAGATTCTTGATGCTTGTTTCGGATTCCATCTCTTCTAACTGAAATAAATAGCGAGGAGATGAGAAACCCATCATGTGAACCTGTTATGTAATGTTTATGAATGAAATGCATATGCAATGTTTATGAATGAAATGTATATGCAATGTTTTCAAGGATCTTAGAATTTAGATTTGTTAAAACAAAAGAAAAACAAACATTTGTTAGTTAAACAATTTATTTCTCTTTTTTTTTCTTTTTTCTTTGCCTCATTCGGGCTTACAAAACAGAAAATAAAGAAAATGAAGGATCCCTCAGGTCTCCCATGGACGCTTTCTCTTTGCACCCAGGAATGTGTTGATCTGTTGTTCTTCTTGGAGTTGTCCGGTGAGCTCCAATACTTTCCTCTCATAGTCTTGACAGTGTGCTTTGAAGGTGTCTCTTTCCTCTTTTAGCTGAACCCAAGATTTCTGCAGCTCTTCCAGGTCAGTTGGCATGTCCGGGTGTAGAATAACTCGAGGTTCGTCTCCCTCGACTTCTGGCTCGATAGTCACAGGTAGAATAGCAGGATATGGCATGATGAACTTCTGATCATGAGCACGCACCCATCTCAGGTATGGTTCCATAGGAATAGAATTCCATTGCCCTAAAGTTTTGCTTTCTACTCTATAGACATTGCCCCATGCATGTATAAACCTTCGTCGATGTCTGTGGGAATCATCTTCGTAATCAAACACAATGCCACGGATAATCATGTCGCGAGGACCGTTTCTTCGTGCATATCCGAATTGGCGCAAAGCTAAAGAGGGGTTGTAAGTGATGCCTCCCTTGATGCCAAGGAGTGGCACATTAGGGTACTCTCCACAATGGTCAATGATAGTAATGTCTCTCTGAAAGAAGTTGTTCCACCGGATATCTGAATGAGACAAAGACATAATCCTGCGAGACCATTGCATCATTTGTTCATTTCTCAACACCGATCGGGGAAGGTGTAATGTAAACCATCTAGCCAGTAGTGGTACACAGCACATAAGAGTTCCTCGTTTCTTCATGGTACGAGTGTGTAGAGAATGTAGAATGTCTCCCAGCAAGGTAGGTACCGGGTTACGGGTTAGGAAAATGTTGATAATGTGCACACTTATGAATTGGTCGAGATTAGGGAATAAAACCAACCCATAAATCAAAAGAGCCACAACTTCCTCAAAAGCTAGGTAACTTCTGTTTTTTAGTAGTAATCGAGCCTTTTCCATTAAGAACTTAGCAAGCAAACCCTCGATTCCACTCTTTGTTTCCCAATTGGACTCAATTTCTGACTTTCGCAAACGTAAGGCAGCAGCAATGATTTCAGGTTTTGGAATCCTTTCTAAACCAGTGAAAGGTAATTGATCTCGAACAGGTAATCAAATTAGTTCAGAAAACTCTTCCAAGGTGGGTACTAACTGGTAATCAGGAAATGTAATCTCTGGTAGCGGGAGCCATTACCTGCAATAACAGAACAAAGGTAAACTCTTCGATCCTTGAAATGATTAGTATGAAAATGATATGCTTATGATGCTTATGATGCTTATGATGTCATGATGTCAAACATGTGGCACACACAAACAAATCAAACAATAGCCTTAGGTTTAAAGGCTTGCATGAGGTTCATAGGTGATACCCTCCCCACTGAAGTTGAGTTGGTTAAAACCTGTCCTAGAATAGTATTCGGGTTCTATGATCCTTGGAGACAACATCTCAATACGACACTCGGACGGCCGATCAAAACATTCCTCGAGGATAACTAACTTCGATCAATTTCAAAGCTAGCCAATTAATAGGCCACAAGTCAAGTTCAACTAAAGGGTTCTAAGACAAATTAGTGTTTAATGACATTTCGGAAGCCTAACATACTCCTTGATCGTTTTCAAGGGACATCAGTATAAACCAAAGTGTCGCACTAACGGTGACTACCAGATCAACCGTATCAGTACATGCCGTACAGTTTCCTTGGTCTATTGTCACATACTTAAGGTATCTCGAGATTCGGGTTAGAATCTTTCACACAAGCAAATACCCAAACAAACCTTTGAAAAAATAGAACAATCAAGACAAGCAATTGAAAACATCAAAGTGATCTAAACTCTAAGGTAACCCCTTTTGAAAACATTTTGTTTTTAGAAAGTATCTTCCCCAGCAGAGTCGCCAGTTCTGTCATGCACTTGGTTTTTTACCGTACCTCTCGTGGAGAGATACACGAACTGACTCTTCTCTTTTTGCTTTTGTGTTTTTTGAAAATCAGAGAGTCGCCACCGACTTTTATTTTATCCAATTAAGGAAAGGTTTATAAAAGAAACAGAAAAAAGACCTTTAAGAAATTCTGGGTAAGGGGGTAGGTTATACAAAGGGAAGGTGTTAGCACCCTTTGTATCCATGGTTATCCATGGGTTCTTAATTTGCTTAGCTCACTTGTTTTGAATCACTTTTCTCTTGCCTTGACATGCTTGTATGTGGTTTCAAAAATACCTTTGTAAATTGACTTTGTAATGATCCTTGTGCGGATGTATACAAAGTGTTTTATCTTTCGAAAGATGTTTTAAAAAAAAAGAACGTTAACTTCGTAATGATCCTTGTTTGGATATATACCAAGTATTGTCTTTTCTGAAAGTTTTATTTTGAAAAACAACAGTATATGAGACATTTGTTTGTTTTGATTTGAGCAAGCAAATTAGGAGGTCTACCCTAAGTTATAAGGTCTTTTTCCTATTTCCTTTAGAAAATTCTCCTTTTACCGGATGTAAACGAAAGTTCGATTTTGCATTTGAAACAGTAGAATTTGATTTTGATTTCTGAAAAGAGTAAAAGAGGGATTACCCTAAGAGGTGCAAGTGTGATTGTGTTTTGATTCAGATATTTTATCTTTGAAGTTAGTGATCTAACGCTTCAATTTTTATCTTTGACATACACGCAGTTTTATATGTACAGAAATTAAAATGCGGAAAGTAAATCTACGCTATTACATCGATTGTGCGGGAAATGTAAACTACGCTATTTACATGTATTTGACAACCTATACACTTGATATAGGAATTTAAATTGCGAGAAAATAAAAGAAATATTTTTGGATTTTTGATGATTGATTTTAATTAGAATTAATGCATGATTAATTTAATTAAAATAAGAAAAAGGTGGAAATAAAATTTAAACCTAAAAATTAAGTTTGAAATATGTTCAAAATGCTTGTCAATTAATTTTAAGATAAAACTAATTTTTTTGGATTTTTTGAAGTTGATTTTGAAAATTATTAAGTTAAATATATATAATTATGCAAATAATTACATATATAATTAAAACTTAAAGAGAAAACTATCCTAAATATGTACAAAATTAGCCTATAATATATAAACTATATTTAATATAAAGAACAGTTTTTTATGATTTTTTGATTGGTTGAAATATTTAAAAAGCAAATATATAAATATATACTAATTAATTATACAAAATATTTTAATATTTAAGAAAAATAAAATATTTTTATATCAAAAAATAATAGATTAAATTATAAACCTAAAAATATTTTTGTTATATTTTTTTGGATTTTTTAAACTATTTTTAATTAATTATTGAAAGAAAATTAAATAAAAATAGAAAAATATATTAATAGTAATCCTGTGTGGTAATTAAATGAGGTTTATGATATAGTGGCACGTTTTGATGCGTTAGATGTGTAGCTGGCATGATCTGATGGTTTAGAATTTGAGGAACATGGCATGTACAGAACCTGCAAAGCACTGAATCAAAGGTCATTTTAAAAAAACACGCGCGCGCCCTCCAGCCAATGGGAAGGAGCCACGCATCATCTTCTTCATCAGAACCACCCTTTTACACCTTTCATTTGCAGGTGGTGTAAAAACTCCCACCTAATACACCTGCAAAAAATAGCGAATACAAGCAAAACATGATATAAATTTGGCGCGATGCCATGGTTGAATTCGTCTGGTCCATACGAATTCAATGGGACATGTTTGAACCTGTAATTTTGCCTAATTTGGAAAGCCCTAATTTTGAGATGAAGAACCCTAAAATGGTAGTTTCGTGTACAAGCCCCCAAACTTCAATTAAACTTCCAGAAATGATCAGAGCATCAAACTAAATTAAAATATATGTCTACATCTTGTTGAACATGCATGTATGATGAGATTTTTGCAAGTTTTAGTTCGAGCAAACCGTGAGCTATAGTGCTCGATTCTTGGAGTTTCAAAGCTTGAAACCGATTGGAAAAGGTTCAATGATGCTCAGAGATGATGTTTGAGTGTTTAGTTTGGATTAAAAACAACTTAAACTGAAAATTCGAATTTCAATTTTCTTTGAAAATTTCAATTGGATTCAAGAGTGTTACAAGCAAGTGTCTGGTTCTAAATTCGTGTCTGTTCCATTGATGAAGTGTTATACTTCATTTATAGGCAAAGAAAGTGCTTAAAAACTAAGCTAGGAAGCATTGATGATTTTGTTGAATTCTTGAATATTATAATATATGTAGCTTTGAATTCAAGCAAGCATGGCTT
Organism: Vicia villosa; assembly: GCF_029867415.1. Classification (NCBI taxonomy): domain Eukaryota; kingdom Viridiplantae; phylum Streptophyta; class Magnoliopsida; order Fabales; family Fabaceae; genus Vicia; species Vicia villosa. The sequence continues at coordinate 20,077,719 of NC_081184.1, read as the reverse complement.
GATTTTTCCACTCTCTTCTGCTGTACTAGCTTCTTGTGGCAGAGTTGAATGCTTCTTGATGGCCTTAGCTTAATATCCAAGCTACATAATATCACCCTTCCATTTCTTTTTTCAATTTAATCTTAAATGTGATAAAATTAAACCAAAAAAGAACAAAAAATGCTATGGGCCTTGGCTTGGTCGTGTGAGGCCCTTCACATTATGGGGAACATGTTTGGATCATGAAAACTTGGTCCCTTTTGAAAAAAAAAACATTTTTGATCAATGTTGATTTCATGCATTTTCCCAAAAAAATGGCCAACTTCAACAAGGCATAAATCCCTCAATTTTTATCATATGAAGGAGTTCTTGTACTTTTTGGAAACCTCAAGATGTCCTCTAACCAATGTCTTTGGTCTCATATCAAAATGATTTTCCATGCTCCTTGTGTGTCCTTTTGAAAAAAGTGACTTTTTGTTGACTTTGAAAATGACCTGTAATGTCTTGGTTCATATTTTTCAAATGGTGAATCTAATGACCATGGGACCAATTGCATTTGAAACATAATTGAATTTCCTTAAAAATGAGCTTTGGTTTGAATTTTTGGGATGAAGGATGAGAGAGTTATGACCAGTCAAAGTTCAGTTGACTTTTTAGGAGAAAACCCTAATTTTGAAACTTAGGGTTTTGTTGATTTTTGATCTTTCCTTGATGAATTATGATCAACCAATGATCAAATGATGAATATTTTGACAAAATATGGATGTTGACAAAAAATTTCATTTTTGACTGTCTGTTGACTTTTTGGTCAAACGTGTCGTCTGTTGACTGTTTGAGCTGCTGACTGTGCGCCTGAGTGAATTGAAGTTTGAAAATTTGTATGGTGGTACTTTGAGATATATGGAGGTCCATGAAATCCATTTGAGGTCTCAAAAACTTGTTCTCCTGAAAAAACAAGAAACCCTAATTAGGGACTGTTCGTGTAGGAGACAGTTAAGCGTACCTGATTTTTGTGCAGTGCTGAGTCTCTGCTAATCATGTGATATTCAGAAGACTTCTAGAACAAAAATCTTGGAATTTTGAAATGCAAAAGATTGATTTGATTGATGGTACAAAACACGGAGAATTGCACTGTCAGCGGTTTTTGACTGTCTACTGACTGTTCAGGTATTAATGTAGCAGTTAAAGTGAAAATTCAACAGTTAAAGTTAATTTTTCTTTTTGTTTCTTTTTTTTTGTTATGTATTGTGTTAATGGTGAAAATTTATTTATATGAGTTGTTAGAAAAACACAGACATAATAAATAAATAATATATACTGTATGCGAGCAAAATTACCGATAATAACCCTGAAAAACATTTAATGCACAGAAAAATAACTATTTAACTGGCAGAAAACACACAAAATATTATCTTAATAATTTAAACAACAGTATGACAGATAGTACGACTTTTAATACTGACAGTACAAACACTACATAATATAATGAACAGTACGATAAGTAAACGGTACATTTAAAAAAATAAAAGATACGACAAACTTTAAGAATGACGATTAATAACCCATGCTACAAATAATAACATATAGATGATTGGGAGTGTAAGCAACCCAGGTCCACATTTTTCAGGACTATGCTGACAGAAGAAGGACATGATTACCACCACGACGGTGATGACCATAAGAAAACACGTATCCATCCGCTTCGCCATTTTTGCCGGGGAAGAAGAGAGAATGAATATGAAGTAGAAATTTGAGAGATGAGTTGAAATTTGATGTGAGATTTTATGGAAAAATGAGAGGTATTTATAGAGTGAAAAGAAGGATAGAGACGTTGGGGAATGAAGTGATTACGTACAAAAAAAAGGAAAATTTGAGTGGAAGTAGGATTTGAAAGAAAGAGATGTATAGAATAAAGTTAGGATTTGATTTTGAAAGAAAGAGAAAGAAAGAGATTTTGAAAATAATAGAATATAGTACAAAAATTAGTGGGAAACAAAAGTTAATAATAATTTACTTGTTACTAGTACAGTCTGAATCCCCGGACTCTGCGCCTGCAAAAGATTTAATTCTGTACCAATTGCGTCAGTACTATTTATCTGTAAATAAATCTCAAAATAGATAGCGTGTGTGAAGTAATAAACAGTACTTGGCGTTTGCGTAAAAATGAATTCAACAGCGAGCCAAAGTACCGTATAAGAAAAATTCTAAAAACCAAGTATTCATAAATCAGGATATTTATGGAATAAAAATCCAAGATTATATGAAACTCCCAATTTTTAGACAGAAGTCTGTTGCCTTCTTTTTTTGAAAAAGATGCGGGCAAATTTTGGGGTATAACACACGTGACCTGACTATCCTTCGCACTCCTTTTAGTCTAGACTTGACGTTTCCACTCCCTTAGCCGTAACCATCATTTAAGTGATGACGTCACTTCCTTCAAAACGTCTCTTTTAAGACGTGCGTGCACCAGTTTCTCATGATTACATTTCAACTTCCCAGGGCGGGAAACGACGGAAGCCATAACTCCTCTTTGGAATACCAAACGCAGTCTAATCAATCATTATAATTAAACCGTCCCTCTATTGCCCCAGGTCTATATAAAGGATTAACATCACACTTCTTCTTTCACACTTGCTTGAAACCTTTTGCTCAGAACTTTGTTTCTCCTCCTTCGTTTTCTCAAAAAACACAGAGTCTTAAAAAGAACAACCTTTTCAACCTTTCCTTCTTCACATGGCGCAACCTCTTACTTACAACAACATCAGAGCTTGCATAAAAAAGGAGTTCAAACTCTCTGAAGAAGAGTTTGATGAAAACTTCATCAGCATCAGTGCTCTCTTTGCCAATCAAGAACTCGATTTCTATTATGAAATCTTGGAGGGACCTGTTTACCCCAACATGCTGGCAGATTTCTGGATGTTTGCGTCTCTACGCATAGATCCAGAGGGCAGAACTGCTATAGTTTCTGAGGTTCGACATGTCCAAATCAGAATCACTCCTTCCACCATCTCTAACTTGATGAGATGTAACAACTCTGGTGAAACTTTTGATGATAACAGCTTCAACATGACGACTCACCTCCTTTTGAGGACTCTCATGGATAACGATCCTTACAGCGCCAAAGTCATCAGGGTTTGGCATCAACTGCTTGTGGGTAACTTTCAACCACAAAATCATGACCAAAACAGCATTATGGTGGAGGACTTGGAGTTTATCCTCTGTGCCCTTCGTGGGAAGAAAATCAACTTCCCCTTAATGATTTTCAAAGGGCTTGTCGAAGCCGTTTCCATGGCTGCTGCCCGTCAAGGGGTTGTAACCTGTCTTCCATATGGAAGGCTCTTGTCTTACATATTCCTTAAAAAGGGAATAGTGAGAAGGATGCGCAACTCTGGATCCATGAACATGTTCGAGGCAGAGAGCTTGCCCCTGTTGCCTTTGGAAGGCTTAGACCAGATGATCAACTAGGAGGTGGTCTAGTTTAGGCTTTTATTTGCTTTAGTTTTTTTTTTGTAACCTTCCATGTTTTGGAAACCAAACCTCCTGTCATGAATGTATTCTCTTAATATTAATGGAAGATGTTTTGAAGTTTCTTCGTTTTCTTCTTTTTATTTTGCCATACATATTTGTTTAGACAACAAAGCCATTTTGGTGTTAGTTCAACCATTTTGGCTTACGTAGTATACTTCAATATCTACGTTTTTGCAATCTTTACTTCATGCATGCTTGGCTTGTATCTCTTTAGATATTTCCCGTTTACTCTTAGGATCCTGCGATCTTCTGCTAACTCTTCTATCTCGTAAGCATTATTCGAAAATACTTTCAAGATTCGAAAGGGTCCCTCCTAGTGTGGGGACCATTTACCAAGTGCTTGATTCTTTTGATCTATAGGTAAAATAACTTTCCAAACTAAGTCATTATTGATAAAAGTCTTACCTTTCACCTTCTTGTTGTATGCTCTGGACACTCTTTCTTTTTGTCTTTTTATCATCTCCAATGCTCGAAGTCTGTCTTCGTCCAAATCTACTAATTCATTCATCATCAACTCCCAATACATGTTAGGAGGGATTTCTGCCTGTCTCTGTATCCGAACCGACTGCAAATATATCTCAACTGGGAGTACTGCGTCATGTCCAAATGTCAATTGGAAAGGCGTAGTGTTTGTAGCTTCTTTTGGAGATGTTCGACAAGCCCAAAGCGCTTGGTCTAAGGTTTTGTGCCAATTCTTAGGCTTTTTTCCCACATGTTTCTTTATGAGACCGATTATTATTTTGTTTGCTGCTTCGACTTGTCCATTTGCCTGAGCATAGTAGGGTGTAGAGGTGAACAACTTGAAACCCATTTCTTGGGTGAAGTCTTGCATCTTTCGCCCAGTGAACATTGATCCTTGATCTGTAGTTATACTTTCTGGGATTCCAAATCTGTATATGATGTGTTTTTGAATAAACTCAATCACAGCTTCTTGGTCCACATTCGCTAGTGGTATCGCTTTGACCCATTTTGTGAAGTAGTCTATTCCTACTAGTATGTATCTTTGACCCTTAGAGGATTTAGGGTGAATTTCTCCAATTAAGTCTAGTGCCCAACCTCTGAAAGGCCATGGTTTTATTATTGGACTTAACTCATTTGCTGGAGCGTGTTGAATACCTGCATGTTCTTGACATTCTTGACACCCTTTTGCGAATTCTATGCAATCTTTTAACATAGAAGGCCAATACATTCCATATCTAAACAAAAGCCATTTCATTTTGTGCCCTGCTTGATGTGCCCCACATGCTCCACTGTGTACATTTGAGAGAGCCAAATATGCTTCTGCTTCACCCAAGCATTTTAACAAGACCCCTTCAGGAGTTTTCTTGAACAATTCGTTCCCCATCAGGAAATATGACAAGGCTCTATATTTCACCTTTCTATCCGTGTCTGTCGAAGGATCTTTTAGATAGTTCACAATTGGACTCCTCCAATCTGTGTCTGCTAAGGAGTCTATATTTAACACTTCGAATTCTTCTTTGCTGGCAAAGCCTAATTGTGAATTCTCCAGGTCACTTGGGGAGAGTTTGGTAGCCATTGCTTTTCCTCTGACTTCGATCAGTTCTTCTAATTTTTCTTTCGATACCCTATATCTTGAGGCTAACTGTGCCAAATCATTTGCTTCTTGATTCTTGGTCCTCGAAACATGATTTAACTCCACATATTCGAATTTTTTAAGCAGCCTATTTGCTATGACAAAGTACATGATCAAGTTTTCTTTGATGCATTTGTATTCCTTTGTTAGTTGCTTAATCACTAGTTCGGAGTCTCCTTTAATTTCGACTCTGGTTGCCCCCAATTCTAACAAAGCTTCAAGTCCAGCAATCAGTGCTTCATATTCAGCTTCGTTGTTGGAGCATAGAGGACTTCAATCTTGTACTTGAGCTTTGTTGGAATTCCATCAGGAGAAATTATCAATATTCCAACACCAGTTCCCTCTCTATGAGTCGAACCATCGAAGTATAGCTTCCAAGACTTCAAATCTACATATTGTTGAGGGTTCTCAACCACTGCATGGTCAACAATGAAATCTGATACAATTTGACCTTTCATTGCCTTGAGAGGTTGAAATATCAGTGAGTACTCAGTAAGGGCTAAAGCCCATTTGCCAATTCGACTATGCAATATTGGCTTTGATAACATATGTTTGATAACATCACAATGAGACGAAACATAAACATCAACTGGCTTTATATAATACTTGAGTTTGATACAAGAGAAATATAAACAAAGGCAGAGTTTTTCTATTGCGCTATACCTAGTCTCTGCATCATTGAGTACTCTACTTAAATAATAAATGGCTCTTTCGATGCCATTTTCATCTTCTTGTGCTAACATACTGTCTATTGTATTATCTGAAGCTGAAATATACATGCGCATGTGCTTCTTCCCATTCGTGGGAGATAAGATTGGTGGATGGATCAAGTATTGCTTGATTTTATCAAAAGCTTCTTGATGTTCAGCACGCCATTCGAACTTTCCTTGCTTGATTCGAAGTAGAGGGGAGAAAGCTTGCGTGCGTCCACTCAAATTAGAGATGAATCTTCTCAAGAAGTTTATCTTCCCCAGCAAGGACTGTAGTTCTTTCTTCGTGGATGGAGGCTTAGTTTCCATGATAGCCTTCGTTTTATTCTGGTTAATTTCTATTCCCTTTTTATGAACCACAAAGCCCAGGAAATCTCCAGCCTGCACAAAGAAAGCACACTTAAGGGGATTCATCTTTAAGCCATGTTTTCTCATTCTCTCGAATGATTGGCTTAGATGATTGAGATGATCGTAATCTGAGACAGATTTGACAACGATGTCATCTATGTATACTTGCATGAATGTTTCTATAAAATCATGAAATATAGAATTCATTGCTCTTTGGTAGGTTGCCCCAGCATTCTTTAAACCGAAAGGCATTACAACCCACTCATAGGTGCCTATTGCCCCTGGGCAACGGAAAGCTGTTTTAGACACATCTTCTTCTTGTGGTTCTGATGAACTTACACCGTAGGAGTCTTTCGACTTCTGCTTTAATCTTCGAATGAATTTCTGGTGCGAACCTTCTAGGAGTTTGCTTGATGGGCTTTTTTCCTTCCTTTATGGGTAACTTCAATTCGACCAAGTCGCGCCCTAAACAAGGCATCTCTTCGTAATCCCATGCAAAGCAATCTTTGTTCTCCTTCAACAACGCGACCACTTTGACTTCAGCGTTGGCGCTAGTTTCGCACTGACGTATGTTACCCTCTTTTGATCTCCATCTCCGAGATTTACTTCTTCGAGTGGATCTTGGGCTAACATTTTGATATTTGATCCCATTGGGTCCTTCTCGAAACCCAAAGGCTCTTCGTCGTAGATTGCATCCAATCTTTGACCTATCTCTTCTCCTGAAATCTCTTCGACCCGGACTGAATCTTCAGGCAGGTGAAGGATCGTATATATCCCCAAATCTGGAGTTTCTTCCTTTTTAAGACCTTCATTAAACAACATGTTTGACAATTCGGCTTCGAGAGCCGTCTTTCTTTTATTCTCGGCTACGTAAGCCGAAATCTTTTCGAAAAATGATGACTCAGACATCATCAACTTCGTCATCCCAGCCTGTTGGCCGTATTGTTGGATCATGCCCTATTGGTGCGGTATCTTCTGGGCCATCCATTATTTCTCTATTCCACTGAAATCCATTTGGGTGCAAAGATAAGTAATACAATGCATTCTTATTCGGGGTATATATATCTTCCGCGGCATGGCAAGGCCCTATGTTTGCCAAATTCCTATCGAAGTTAGTCTTATTAACCTGGTTAACTTCAGCCATGTAGTAACTTTGGTCTCCCTCAATATTCTCCACTATGCAATCTTCTCTCCAAATAGTTTACCTTTGATGCATTGTCGAAGGCACAACAGCAACCCCATGGATCCATTCCCTTCCGAGCAAGAGATTATAATTTGCTTTCGCAGGTATGACCATAAACATAGTTGGCCTTGTGACTAATCCCACCGTGAGATTTACTTGGACAACTCCCAAGGTTTGCCCTATTTTGCCTTCATAGTTAGACAAAACCATGTTATGTGGCCTTATATCAGTATCGAACATACCAATTCTTTTCAGCATGTATTAGGGCATTAGATTCACTGCTGCCCCTCCATCTACCAGGACTTTATTAATTCCAACATTTTCAATCTTAGCCCTTATGTAGAGTGGCTTCAAATGGTTTCGCATACCTTCATCAGGCCTTTCGAAGAAGGCATTCTGCTCCTCAACTGCACCGTTGTTCAGAACATAGTAACACACAGGTCTGTGTTTTGCCATCTCCTCGACGTCAGCCTCCTCACAATCTTCAACTTCAGTTTCTTGATTAAACTCGTGAGGGAGTACAGATACAACATTGCAGTTGAGGTTTATAGATGATACTCCACCAGAGTCAAAATCATTTGTCATTCTATCATCCTCTTTCCAAAGGCTTGAATGCATCCTCTCCTCTTCTTTCTCGTTCTCAGAATCGAACAACTTGCGCTCCAACGGAGGTTTGCTTGTCTTTGCCCCCTGCATTAGGATTTGATTGCTACTTGTCTCTCCAGCCTCCCTTGGTTTGAATTCCCTTTGGGCTTTCTTCATCCTCTGGTGTCTTCTCCATTAGGATCTGGACATAGGATTTTTGCCTTTGTAATTTTCCAACCTGTACATCTCTCGGTTAGAAGTCTGGAATTGTTTTCTATATGCCATTGCAGTTCTTCCACCTTGGCCCCAACTTCGCCATTTGTTGGTTCTGGCACCAGCTTGCATCCATCTATCCCTGGGTATGTCTGCAGGAACCTTGAATGTAACCCTTCAAGCTCTAGGGTGTGGGCTGTCAGGCCTTCTCGATGGGGTTCGATCATCGAACCCAAACAAGTTAGGACGCAGTCCTTGGGTCTCCCGACCCATATAAAGATACACCCTTTCGAATGATCCTGCTAGCAGTTCGTCATAGACTGCACCACATCTAGGGCATAGTGCAACTTCCGAATTGTCGCTGTGACACCTGACCAAAAAACCAACCAAGCTTTCTTCAGACCTTGGGTACACTTTCAACAGCAGGTTTCCTCCTCTCCAAGGTTGCTCTAACCTTTCTCGCAAAGCCCTTTCGAAATTGGCCTGGATCCTCCGATTTGTCATAATTGAACATCTTGGGCACATCACCCTTTTCCCTCCATTCTTTATATGACAATTCCAAAGATAATCCTTCAAACTGTTTCCCCTTGGCGGAATCTCAAGGTTTGCTTTCTCCCACATCAACCATTTTTCTAGTTCTTCGATTCCAGATAAGGGACGCCTAGCATTGACCATGTTAACAACCGCCGGAGGAACTTCAGAAATCTGTATCCGCTGAAGCTTCACCGTGAGGTCTTCAGTGGCCTCACTTGTTTCTCCTTTCGGATCTTCAGTCATTTCAGCATCGAAGGATCCTTCAACATCAGCATTGAGGATCGGATTGTCACTTAGGCCTTCAGTAGCCTGCTTTCCATCTGAAATTTTCTTTGATCCAGCAACATGAATTTCAGATACTTCCACCATGTTGACATCAAATGGTTCACACAAGTTAGTGTCAGCCACGTTCAAAGGATCGGCGTCAACCTTCATAGGGTTCTTGCTTTTGTCAGCGAATTTCAAACGTCCATCCTTGATAGCATTCTGGATTAGATCCCTGAAAAGAAAACATTGTGAGGTTTTGTGGCCTAGGAAACCATGATATTTACAAAAACCTCTCTTCTTCCGTTGTTCTAACGGAGGAATTTTAGAATTAGGAGGCACTATCATTTGGCCATCTTTTACTAGTAAATCAAATATTTCGTCACACTTAGTGACATCAAACATATAAGTTTTCTTGGGAAACCTATCACTCTTATCATTATCTACTGGATTTCTTCCATTAGAAGGGGTGAGTAATTTGCAAGCATAGGGTGGCGCTTCTTTTAACTCGGCAAGATCTACTTCGACCTCTTCCATGTCGCATGAGTCTTCGAAAGGTTCGCCATCAACTTCGTCTGCTTCGATGTATGCTACTCTTTCCTTCTTATAACTCTTACTTGCTCTGGCCTTTTCTACTTTTAACCGTTCGACTTGTCGAACTCTATCTGCCAATTGGGCCATATCTCTCAGGTATTGAGTATCCAGTTTCTTTCGAATTGAATCATCTAGGCCACCTGCAGCCATTTCAACTAATTCATGCTCCGGGACAGTCGTGAAGCATCTTGATTTCAACAAACGGAACCTGTTTAAGTAATTGTCGATAGACTCCGAGAATTTCCTCTTGATGCTAGCCAGTTCTTTCAAACTTATCTTGGTTTGACCCATGTAAAATTGTTCATGGAATAATCTCTCCAAGTGGGCCCATGCATCTATAGAATTTGGAGGTAAGGTAGTAAACCAAACAAACGCATTTTTTGTCAGCGAACTAGGGAAGTATTTAATCCTTAAATCCTCATTCCCTGCTAAGTCTCCGGCTTCTGTCAGATACCTGGCAATATGTTCCACCGTTGATTCATTCGTGTCCCTTGAAAACTTAGTAAATTTTGGCACTTTGGTGCCCCTTGGCAACTCTGTTTGCATGATATAATCCGCTATAGGAGATGTATAATTTGGGCGTCGAAGTCCAGTACTGAGGCCATTATTGGCCATAACTCTCTCTATCATGGCAGTTAAGTTATTTTCTGTGGCTAGGTTTTCTCTCCTGACTCTCTGAACTACTTCGTCTGGGTGTTCATCCCTACCTACTATTCTTAATCTGGGCCTTTCCTCCTCAAACTCTTGTTGAGCGGGGATAATTCTTCGGTTCGAAGCCTCTAGATCTATTACCCGATTCCTTTCGACCGTTGTTGTTCTCTGTGGAGGGATTACGCCAGCAGTGGTTGCACTAGGTGGAGGCACTGCATTTTGGACACGTTCTAGAATGGGGTCTCCTTCTCGATAAGAGGATTGGTTATTTCTCCGCCTGGGTTGTGGAACACCCATGAATTCTGCCATATTCTCCCGATTTGTACTAGCAATATTTGTTGCTAAAGGATTTAAGATTGACGATAATTCTCTGGCCAGGGTTCCTAACATATCGTGATTACTTGCGTCCATCTCTTGTCGGAATGCTGCTTGATTGCTTGTGGTAAAATTGGGTATTTGGGCAGAGAAGCCAGTATTTTGTGCGCTTCGACCTATTGAACCAGCATTTGGCGAAAATGTCGCGGGGTTAGTTGTAGTGTATGTAGGTCCTGCTCCTCGTGTACCTGTCATGTATGGATATGGCATTCCATATTGACTGTTTGGTCTCCATTCGAACGCAGATGATCCAGGGGAGAATAATTGGTTTACAGCATTCGTCGAAGCAAGTTGCATCTCGCTTGCACTTGAGGATGGAGGTGCGGTAGTCGATACCGAAACTGGAATAGTCCCTGTCGTTGCTGTATTGTTTTCAGGTATAGCCTGGGAACTATCCATGGGTCTCGATCCATTTGGACCTGGTATGTTCTGCGCTCCTTGAGTAGAAGTCGAAACATGCGCATAATTTGTCGCTCCTGTTCCTGACCCTTGTGGGGGATCTTGATCTCCCCCCGTACTGGTCGTAACAACCATTTTCTTGTTGTACCTTCGTTTGGGAATCGGTTGTGCACTGTTTGTTAATTTACCGTTCCTAAGGTTCATACAAGGTCTTGATATTTTCTAGACAAAACAAAACAATCGATTAATAACAATCTGTTTGACACTGTTCCACTGGGCGTGCCAATTTGTTTACGGTGATTTCCGGTAAACAACCGCTAGTCTTCCAAACTATAATAAATATGATTTGGTTACTCGCAGGATCGACTAGATTGATCCTAGGACATAGTCAAATAGGTTGTTATTCATGATAGTTCGAATTATGTCTATGATTGGTGTGTCTTGAAATAAGAAGTACTTGATCAAATAAATAAAGATTAGCAATCACCTTGTTATACACGTAAATATAACATCAGCAAAAGGTAAGTTAAAGATAAAACATAAGACAAAACTGTAAAAGTGCAAGAATCTTAAAGTGCAGAAAAGTAAAATGTTTCGAAGATAAATGACATGAAAATAAAGGGTGCAGGAATGTAAATGAAAGAAAGTAAACAAAACGCTGTAATATCGAAAGATACTTGAATAAAGGAAAATACACATGTATTTAAATTGGTGTTGGTGTCATACGTACATTTCTCAGCGAACTCTTTCTCTTAACACTTGATACTTGAGCAATATGTGAGTGATTTGTACAAAATGAACACACAGAATCCTAACATTAAGATCCTTATTTATACTAGTTTCGACCCTAACGGTCCTACACTAATCTAATGCCACGTTGCCCATAGAAAATCCAGGGATGCCATCTGTCTTCGTGCGGTTACATAAACTGTTTCGAAATTCAAATCATCCCGCCTGAATCCTCCTTCGATGCGTGGCAACATAATTATAATCGAGAATGCCACGAAAACACGCTAAGCTTTAGTACTTTGCATATTTCGCAAAAACGTCTAAGTCTTAAAGACCATTCTCCTTGAATTTAGCTTCGGTGCTCACTATCTTTGTTTCAACTTAAACATCATTCTCGAAACATGGCCATCAGTAGCCATTCTCTATCTTAAAAAATGGTCATCAGTAACCACCTTCTTCGAACTTCGAACCTTCGAAGGACATTTCTTTCCAAACGAAATCTTCAGCTAAAAGTCACACTTGCTTTTTGCTGACGATTGTTTTCTGTTTTGCAGGGTAAATCTTGTGGAGGCAACAAATCTTATGGAGATTCTTTACATTTATGTAGCGGAAATAGGTCAGGAGATCAACCTGTCTAAGTCTGAGGTGATTTTTAGTCATAATATCAGTGGTCCAGCTCAAGAAGATTTAGCCCAATTGATGGGGTGAGGCGGGTCTTGGGTACAAGGAAGTACTTCGGATTACCCTCCATGATTGGTAGAAGCAAGAAGGCGGTGTTCTCTTTTATCAAGGATACGATTTGGAAAAAAATCAATTATTGGAGTGGTAGATCTTTATCCAAAGCTGGAAAAGAGGTTATGGTTAAGTCGGACCTTCAGTCGATACCTGTAACACCCCTTTTCTAACCCCAAATATATCATACAATCAAACAGAGTAAGCATGCATAAAGGAAAAAGGGCGTCACATGTTATTTTCATCGCAATGAAAACCTAAAACAAAACATCCAACATTCTTAATATGCAAAAATCATATTTGTAACACAATGTAAATCTCATGCTTTCATACATTATGCATAAACGCTTGCGGAAAAATAATTGAATTGCTATTAAAATTTCAATGAATATATCCCATACTATATTCATCTACCAAATTCGAATTAACATTTAAATCCACAATCTTGGCCACATAGCCTCAAACAACATATCCGAGATCTCAAACAAATATATCCGAATATCCAACAAAACATAGGGAATAGCAATATCCAAACATAAGCATAAGTCTAAATAAAATCCCCCCAAGTGTTACATGATCAGAGCATATGACTCGCTACCTAATCCAATAAAAAACTCAGGAGCTCCTCGGCTAAATCCTCGGACAAGCTACTACTCGTCGGAACCTGCACGTTATCAATGAAGGATAACATTCAAACAGAAGGGTGAGAATTCAACTTCTTATAGAAAACATAATAATGGGAAATGTAAACATAAACAAGCATACATTTTACTATTCATCACACTTCTCAATTAAGCAATTCACATATCATATACCAATCATCACTCCAAAACAAATCACGTGTATACAAGGCAATCACATAACACACAATGTGACTCGAAATGCAACAAATGTGACTCAATGCATGTGGTACCCAATGTGAATCCAATGTTTCACCGCTTTCCGATTCAATGTTTAGAATCCAAGCCACGCTCCCGATCCGGACAAGATCAAAGCCAATACGCTTATGTCCAATTAAGGATCACGTCTTTTACGCCTATTTCCATTCAAGGATCAACGTCTCTTACCATGTGAACCCAAGTTTCACCGCTTCCACCATAAAGCCGACCATGCTATGAATGTATGTACAAATACCAACAATTTATGCAATTAAGATTATCTCATCCATCTTAACTTACCGCATATCACCATAATCCAACTCTATGAATTATCCGCCAATTGTACACAACATTCACAACACAATTAACAATTGCAACAAGGCATAAAAACCATCATATATCCAATCACATACATCATGATTACATCTACACAAAGTGTTCCAACAATTGCTATACATCACATACTAACATAACGCACATAAGACAATTACATGTCATTCCATATAATAACATCACAATTAATCAATCAAGTGCAATTAAATCCTATACTATCATTTAGAATATCACGATAGCTTTCTAACGCTTCGAACGGCGCATAAAACGGAGCTACGGATCAAAAGTTATGGCCTTTCAAAGTTTGGAAAAAGTTCTGTAAAACAGGGTTCGCGGCGCGAACTGAGTGAATTAAATATTCCCGAGTTTCTGCCAAGCAGTTCGCGGCTCGAACAAAATTCGTGGCGCGAACTGGCGATTTCAGAAAATCCTAAATCACAGAAAACAGCATAGGAATTCCATTCCAAATCCCCTAAACTCAACCCAATCAAGCTGAAAACACCAACCATCACGAACAACAATAGAATACATGTTATAACCACAAACATAACACTTATTATGAATCTTCTAACATCATAACATCATCAAACATCAATTAAAACACATTTTAAATCATAAATTCATGCATTTGTTCATAAACCCTAACTTTTCCAAAACTATGAGATGAAGAGATGAAAGATTACACAAACACACATTACCCAACCATGTAACTATAAGAACTTGGATTCAAACCCTTACCTCTTGAATTTCTCCTTCTAACTTCAAGAAATCTACAATCCTCTTATCTTATCTCTTCTACTCTTTTGCCTCTTTTCTCTTCTCTACTTTTCTTTCTATCTTTCTATCTAATTTAGGTTAACTCATAAAATTCTCTTCTAACTCTTATTATCTCATTGGGCTTAACCCATCCACTATTCTCATTTCTAATTCCCATTAAGCCCAATAGCTAATTCTAATAAAATTCTACCATTATTAATTAGCTAAATAACATATTACCACAAAATCAAATAATTATTACTTAAACAATAATTAAATAAACTCACAAACAATACCAATTATCAAATAATCCTAATTAACTAAAATCTAATAAAAATAGGGTGTTACAACTCTCCCCCACTTAAAAGATTTTCGTCCTCGAAAATTACCTCAAACAAACAACTCCGGATACGATTCCTTCATCTTATCCTCGAGTTCCCAAGTGATATTACCATTGGCGACTCCACCCCACATTACTTTCACCAAAGCAATCTCCTTACCACGAAGCTTCTTCACTTCTCGATCCTCAATTCGCATAGGTGATGTATCAACCGTCAATTTATCTCTCACTTGAACATCATCTAATTGAACAACATGCGATGGATCCGCAATGTACCTCCTCAATTGAGACACATGGAACACATCGTGAAGATTAGAAAGAGACGGTGGCAATGCAATCCGATATGCCACTTCACCTACTCTCTTCGAAATCTGATAAGGACCAATGAAACGCGGCGTCAACTTACGCGACATCAACGCTCTACCATCACCCGTTATTGGCGTAACTCGAAGAAACACATGTTCATCCTTCTCAAACTCAAGAGCCTTCCTCCTCTTATCATGATAACTCTTCTGACGACTTTGAGAAGCCTTCATCTTCTCTTGAATCATCTTAATCTTATCCGTAGTCTCTTGAATTAACTCGGGTCCAACCACAACACTCTCTCCCGATTCATACCAACACAAGGAGTCCTACACCTTCTACCATAAAGAGCCTCAAAAGGTGCCATTCCAATACTAGAATGGAAACTGTTGTTATATGTAAACTCAACCAAAGGTAAGAAACTATCCCAATTTCCTCCTTGTTTCAAAACACATGACCTCAAAAGATCTTCAAGCGGCTGAATAGTCCTCTCCGATTGACCATCAATTTGCGGATGATACACCGAACTCAAACGCAACTTCGTACCCAAAGCACTTTGCAAACCCTCCCAAAATCTAGAAGTGAACCTTGGATCTCTATCTGAAACGATACTTGACGGAATACCATGTAAACACACAATCTTCTCAATGTATAACTTAGCAAGTCTTTCCATCGAATAATCCATCCTCATCGGAATAAAATGAGCACATTTCGTCAATCTATCCACAACGACCCAAATTGCCTCACAATTACTCGATGTTCTTGGCAAACCCGAAACAAAATCCATAGAGATACTATCCCACTTCCACTCGGGAATAGATAACGGTTGCATCAAACCAGACGGCTTTTGATGTTCAATCTTTGACTTTTGACAAGTCAAACATGTATAAACAAATCCCGCTATATCCTTCTTCATACCTTGCCACCAAAACATTTTCCTCAAGTCTTGATACATTTTAGTAGCACCGGGATGAATACTCAAACTACTTCTATGCCATTCCTCAAGAATTCTCTTTCTCAAATCCATAACATCCGGAATACAAACTCGATCACGACATCTCACAATATCATTCTCGTCAATCCGAAAATCACCACCTTTACCTTGGTTAATCAATGTAATAATGTCAACCAATCTTAAATCCGATTTCTGACCTTCTCTAATCTCATCCAAAATACCACTAGTAAGCTTCAACATACCAAGCTTAACACACGAAGACATCGCCTCACAAACTAAACTCAAATCTCTAAATCGTTCCAACAATTCCAATTCTTGAATCATCAACATAGACATATGCAATGATTTCCTACTCAATACATCGGCTACAACATTCGCTTTTCCAGGATGGTAGTTCAAAATAAAATCATAATCTTTTAAGAATTCCAACCATCTTCGTTGCCTCATATTCAACTCTTTCTAATCAAACAAATACTTTAAACTCTGGTGATCACTGAAAACGTCAAATCTTGATCCAAACAAATAATGCCTTCAAAGTTTCAACACAAACACAACGGCGGCCAACTCTAAATCATGTGTCGAATAATTCCTCTCATGAACTTTAAGTTGCCTTGAAGCATAAGCTACCACTTGCCCTTTTTGCATCAAAACGCCTCCCAAACCCAACAATGAAGCATCACAATACACCACAAACGGTTCAATCGGATCTGGCAAAATCAAAATAGGAGCAGAAGTCAACCTTCTCTTAAGCTCTTGAAAATTCGATTCACATTGCGAAGTCCAAATGAAAGCTTGTCCTTTCCTAGTCAACAACGTCAACGGCAAAGATAACTTAGAAAATCCTTCAATGAACTTCCTATAATAACCAGCCAAACCAAGAAAACTTCTAATCTCAGAAACAAACTTAGGAGCTTCCCATTGAGATATAGCTTCAATCTTCGACGGGTCAACAGAAATACCTCCACTAGAGATCACATGACCAAGAAAACTCACTTCCTTTAACCAAAATTCACACTTCGAAAGCTTAGCAAACAACCTCTTCTCTTTCAACACCGATAACACAATCCTCAAATGCTCAGCATGATCATCTTCATTCCTGGAGTAGATCAAAATATCATCAATGAACACAACCACAAACTTATCCAGATAATCATGAAAAATCCTATTCATATACTCCATGAATACACCAGGTGCATTAGTCACACCAAACGGCATAACAAAATACTCATAATGACCATACCTCGTCCTAAAAACAGTCTTCTGAATATCCTCCGCCTTCACACGAATCTGATGATACCCAGACCTCAAATCAATCTTGCTAAACACACAAGCTCCAACCAACTGATCCATCAAATCATCAATCCTTGGAAGTGGATACTTGTTCTTAATTTTCACTTTGTTCAATTGCCTATAATCAACACAAAGCCTCATAGAACCTTCCTTCTTCTTAACCAACAAAACAGGTGCATCCCACAGCGATACACTAGGACGAATAAACTTCTTCTCTAACAAATCCTCAAGTTGACTCTTCAACTCCTTCAACTCAGAAGCAGACATCCTATATGGAGCCATCGATACAGGACTAGTTCCAGGAACTAAATCAATCGAAAACTCAACTTCACGTTCCATCGGTAAATCACTTACATCTTTAGGAAATACCTCCGCAAAATCACAAACTATTGGAAATTGCTTAATGGTTCTCTTCTCATGCACATCTAAGGTTGCCAATAACATAAACAACTCAGCACCATCTTTCACAGATTCATCAACTTGCTTAGTAGATAGAAACAAATCGTTCTTAACACCAATCTCAGGAAAGATAACCGTCTTATCAAAACAGTTGATATACACACGATTAAATTCCAAACAATTCATACCCAAAATCACATTAAGTTGCTCTAACGGAAGACAAACCAAATCAATCCCAAAATCTCTACCAAAAATACTCAAAGGACAATTCAAACACACAAAAGAAGTAGAAACAGAACCCATAGCAGGTGTATCAATAACCATACTTCTACGCATATCCGATAACACAAGATTCAATCTCTTAGCACAATCCAACGAAATGAAATAATGTGTTGCACCGGTATCAATAATAGCAATCAAAGGTGTACCATTAATAAAGCACATACCTTGGATTAACCTATCATCGGTAGAAGCCTCCGCACCAGACAATGCAAACACTTTCCCTTTCGCTTGTTCCTTCTTTGGCTTATCACATTTGGTGGTAATGTGACCTTGCTGACCACATTTGTAACAAGTCACACTCGAACCAACTCCACACTTGTTTGCCTTGTGACCAATCTTGCCACACTTGAAGCATGTCACAGAATCCTTACCATAATCAACAGCACGATGACCTTCGCCACCACATTTGAAGCACTTAAGTGGAGTAGAAGTTCCTCCCCCACTTGACTTCTTGCCAAAACCAAATTGTTTCCTCTTGTCATCATACGGTTTCCCACGAAATTGACCTTTCTTCTCATTCATAGTCTTGTAGTGAGAAGCACTCTCCCTACTATCCTCATCATAGATACGACTCTTGTTAACGAACTCCGTAAAACGAGTAATTTGTTGGTAACCAATCGCCTTCTTGATATCATGTCTCAAACCGTTCATAAACTTCAAACACTTTGACCTCTCCGCATTCACAGTATTGTAGTGAGGACAATACTTGATAAGCTCTTTAAATCTAGCAGCATATACAGCAACAGTACCATTTCCTTGCTTCAACTCAAGGAATTCCACTTCTTTCTTTCCACGGCAATCTTCTGGAAAATAGTTTTCCAAAAACGCATCGCGGAAAAGATTCCAAGTAACTTGAGTACCCTCCTCATCAAATCTCTGAGCCATATTGCCCCACCAATCTTCAGCTTCCTTTTCCAGCATGTGAGTACCAAACTGCACTCAACCAAGCTTGAGCTTTATCCGGCTCATGCTCTCCCTCAAAGGTAGGAGGATTGTTCCTCTGGAACTTCCCCAAAGCACGATACTCATCATCACCATTGCGATTTCCAGCATTAGCTTGAGGAATTTGACCAAGAGATCCAGCCAACATCTTCAATGCATCAGCAATGGCATCATCGTTCCTTCCAGCAACCATCGTCCTACGACAACCAACAACCAACGTAGACAAAACAATATTGACCGTGTCAGATACACAAATCTAATACAACGGAAATAAAGACATTAACGACTCTGACCAACTGGTCGACCATGCTCTGATACCACTAATGTAACACCCCTTTTCTAACCCCAAATATGTCATACAATCAAACAGAGTAAGCATGCATAAAGGAAAAAGGGCGTCACATGTTATTTTCATCGCAATGAAAACCTAAAACAAAACATCCAACATTCTTAATATGCAAAGATCATATTTGTAACACAATGTAAATCTCATGCTTTCATACATTATGCATAAACGCTTGCGGAAAAACAATTGAATTGCTATTAAAATTTCAATGAATATATCCCATACTATATTCATCTACCAAATTCGAATTAACATTTAAATCCATAATCTTGGCCACATAGCCTCAAACAACATATCCGAGATCTCAAACAAAGACATCCGAATATCCAACAAAACATAGGGAATAGCAATATCCAAACATAAGTATAAGTCTAAATAAAATCCCCCCAAGTGTTACATGATCAGAGCATATGACTCGCTACCTAATCCAATAACAAACTCAGGAGCTCCTCGGCTAAATCCTCGGACAAGCTACTACTCGTCGGAACCTGCACGTTATCAATGAAGGATAACATTCAAACAGAAGGGTGAGAATTCAACTTCTTATAGAAAACATAATAATGGGAAATGTAAACATAAACAAGCATACATTTTACTATTCATCACACTTCTCAATTAAGCAATTCACATATCATATACCAATCATCACTCCAAAACAAATCACGTGTATACAAGGCAATCACATAACACACAATGTGACTCGAAATGCAACAAATGTGACTCAATCCATGTGGTACCCAATGTGAATCCAATGTTTCACCGCTTTTCGGTTCAATGTTTAGAATCCAAGCCACGCTCCCGATCCGGACAAGATCAAAGCCAATACGCTTATCTCCAATTAAGGATCACGTCTTCTACGCCTATTTCCATTCAAGGATCAACATCTCTTACCATGTGAACCCAAGTTTCACCGCTTCCACCATAAAGCCGACCATGCTATGAATGTATGTACAAATACCAACAATTTATTCAATTAAGATTATCTCATCCATCTTAACTTACTGCATATCACCATAATCCAACTCTATGAATTATCCGCCAATTGTACACAACATTCACAACACAATTAACAATTGCAACAAGGCATAACAACCATCATATATCCAATCACATACATCATGATTACATCTACACAAAGTGTTCTAACAATTGCTATACATCACATACTAACATAACGCACATAAGACAATTACATGTCATTCCATATATTAACGTCATAATTAATCAATCAAGTGCAATTAAATCCTATACTATCATATAGAATATCACGATAGCTTTCTAACGCTTCGAACGGTGCATAAAACGGAGCTACGAATCAAAAGTTATGGTCTTTCAAAGTTTGAAAAAAGTTCTGTAAAACAGGGTTCGCGGCGCCAACAAAGTTCGCGGCACGAACTGAGTGAATCAAATATTCCTGAGTTTTTGCCAAGCAGTTCGCGACTCGAACAAAGTTCGCGGCGCAAACTGGCGATTTCAGAAAATCCCAAATCACAGAAAACAGCATACGAATTCCATTCCAAATCCCCTAAACTCAACCCAATCAAGATGACAACACCAACCATCACGAACAATAATAGAATACATGTTATAACCACAAACATAACACATATTATGAATCTTCTAACATCATAACATCATCAAACATCAATTAAAACACATTTTAAATCATAAATTCATGCATTTGTTCATAAACCCTAACTTTTCCAAAACTATGAGATGAAGAGATGAAAGATTACACAAACACACATTACCCAATCATGTAACTATAAGAAATTGGATTCAAACTCTTACCTCTTGAATTTCTCCTTCTAACTTCAAGAAATCTATAATCCTCTTCTTTTCTCTCTTCTACTCTTTTGCCTCTTTTCTCTTCTCTACTTTTCTTTCTATCTTTCTATCTAATTTAGGTTAACTTATAAAATTCTCTTCTAACTCTCATTATCTCATTGGGCTTAACCCATCCACTATTCTCATTTCTAATTCCCATTAAGCCCAATAGCTAATTCTAATAAAATTCTACCATTATTAATTAGCTAAATAACATATTACTACAAAATCAAATAATTATTACTCAAACAATAATTAAATAAACACACAAACAATACCAATTATCAAATAATCCTAATTAACTAAAATATAATAAAAATAGGGTGTTACAATACCGGCCTACATCATGAGTGTTTATTTGATTCCGGATGGGGTGGTGAATGATATCGAAAAAATGCTTAATTCTTTTTGGTGGGGTGGTGGTGGTAACAACAAAGGCATAAGGTGGTTGGCCTGGGATCGTATGACTATTTCAAAAAGTGAAGGAGGATTGGGATTTAGATATTTTAAATCCTTTAATATGGCTATGGTAGCAAAATAAGGTTGTAATATGTTGTCGAAACCAAATTCTCTAGTAACTAGATTTTTCAAAGCAAGGTACTTCCCTTGTTCTTCCTATCTTGATTCTTTGATTGGAAATAATCTGAGTTTTGTTTGGCGTAGTTTGTGGAAGGAAAAGGTTGTTCTTAAGCATGGTAGTAGGTGGAACATTGGAGATGGTAGTAACATTAAGGTTAAGTATGATCCGTGGCTTCGAGAGAGAGGAAGTTGTTATCTTAATGGCCTGCAAGTCCAAAGCACTTATGATCTCTTTGTTAAAGATCTTTTTCTTCCCAAACTAAAACAATGGAATGTGGGTAAGATTAACCAAATTTTTGACACCAAATGGGCATCAATTATTCTTAGAGTTCCTTTAATAGATGATGTGAGGGAGGATAGGTTGATTTGGCAAGAGGAGCAAAATGGGGAATATAGTGTGAAATCAGGTTATAAACTTTAGAAAGGGATACAAAGTAACAATCGGTATTATAGCATCGAGGGTAGTTGGAAGAATATTTGGAGTATTTATGAACCATCAAGAGCTAAAAACCTGTTATGGCGGATTTGTAGGGGTTTCCTTCCGACACGTTCAAAACTACCACAATGGCATGTTCAATGCCCGTCTGTATGCCCTTGGTGTGATTTAGAGGATGAAGATGAGTGGCATATTTTTTTCGGATGCGTTTCCATTATTCAAAGTTGGCGGGAAGTATGTTTGTATTCTATTATAGACCCTCGATTTCATACTTTCCATGATGCTAAGTCCCTTATTTTTTATGTTTGTAGTCGTGAGGATCGTAGAGATGCGGGTCGTCTTGCTGTTTTACTTGAGACCCTTTGGAGGAGTAGGAAAATGTGGTTTGGCAAGATACTCGGGATGATGCTTTGAATATTGGTTTACAAGCTTATCACAATTGGTATGATTGGTTTTTAGCTAGAGATGACCTTAATTCGGTAGTGGTTAATAATTTAAGAACAAGTTGGATTCCTCCTGCAGTTAACCAATTGAAATGTAATGTTGACGCAGGTTTCAATAATATGTGTGGTACAACAAATAGAGGGTGGTGCTTTAGGGACCATTTGGGAAGGTTTATTTCCGCAGGAGTGTCCTGGGATGTGGGTCTTTTTTCTGTTATCGAAGCTGAAGCTACCTCTTTAAAGGAAGTAATCCAGAATGCAATATCTCTCCAGTTATCCCACGTAATTTTTGAAAGTGATTGTCAATATGTCACTAAGGCTATTCATGCGTCTAATGTTGGTAACTCGGAATTTAGCTTTTTTAGTAAGACTATTCAGAACTTGTTATTTATGTTTCCAAACTTTGAGGTAAAGTTCATTAAGCGTCAAGCGAATTCGGTTGCCTATATGTTAGCTAAGGCGGTCAATTCTTGGTCTAGGCGTAGTTTCTTCAGAAATGTTTCTCCTTGTAATGAACTTTGTTTGATTAATGATATCAATTAAGTTTGTTCTTGTAAAAAAACAATATGAGTTCTTTGAAAAACTTGTCATTTGTCATCTAATTAGATGTCTTACTATTTTTTTTATATAAAGATGTCTTACTATTTTAAAACTACTACTTTTTATTGTTTATTGTTTATTATTCATTATTTATTATTCATTAATAATAATTTATTAACTTAGTCTATGAAAATAATCAAAACTCAGCCGATTCATGTCTAATTTGATTTTCTAATACATAAGCGAGTATTTTGTTATAGGGTCATAGTGTAGTGATGTTTATATAAGATTGGGATAAATGTTTATGTTTACTAGCCGGTAAATATTTAACTTTGGCATGAATTCTCATTTTATTTTTATTTTTTTTTTGCTAATTATTTTCTTTTGAATCCATTTAGAATAGCGGAAATAATTTTCAAAAATGAATTATAAAATATTTTTTTACATTAAAAATTTTATTCCGTGTCACACACGGATGTACACACTAGTTAAAAAGAGAATTTAATATCCTTATAAAACTCTAGGCGGTGAATCTATAATAACGGAAAATTTATTAGTGCTTGAAAGCCCTATTAAAGCATAAAAAGCGCTATAAAACATCCTTTTTGGCATACTTTTAATATTTTATTATATTTGAGATAGTTGGTTGTTCAATAATTGAATACAATTATGTATTGTATCAAATGAGACACATTTTATACTATATTAAAATGACATATTTTATATAAGAAGAAAAATAATTTAATTTTATAAATTATAATAAAATAGTAGAAAATCATATGCAATATAAGCTAATAAGGAAAAAGAAAGTCACAATTTCACTTTTATTTAATTTGTTTATTTCCTTTTTTTATATTTAGATGATTTGAATTTAACTAAATTTTAGTTTTTAAATTAAATAGAAGACAATTTTATTATCAAGACATTAGTTTACCAATAAGAACATTGTAGCAACCGGCTTAAAATTTTAAGAAAAGAGTCGCCACCATTTATTTTTATCCTAAAAGAAGGGAATTAAACGGATTATCTTAAATCAGAGATTTTATGTTTGTGAGTCAGGTTGACGGAGGAAAGGTGTTAGACATCATTCGTCTCCCTTGTATTCAAGGGGACCCCTTCTATGATTAGGTTAAAATTGAAGATACGGTAAACGTCAGTTCACTTATATCCCAAAAGATGATTTTATCAATATTTTAAGAGAATATGGTTAAATGTTAGTTTTTTTTACGGTTATACTCGCTAGAGTTTCAAAACCCTATATGTCTACGTATCTTTTAGTGCAATGAGAAAGTCAGAGAATACCGTAGTTCACATCAATTTTAGTTAATTGATTTTAATTTGTGAAAAGATCTTGGTTTGATTAAGTTAATGAAAGTTTTTTGAATGGTTAGCTATTTTTGTCTTTTGTTATTTAGTTAGTGATTTATGTATAGGAATAAGAGTGAAGATTTATTTATAAGTGGTGGATGTTAGAATTAGTTTAGGGATCTAAGTTATGTATAAATTAATTAAAATAATTAGTCTAAAATACATATCCTAATTAAAACTAAAATGTGTTTTTTTATATTTTAAAAAAAAACTAGATTAAATAACCTAACTAAATAAAACTCTTTTTTGTATTTTTGTGCTTTGTTAATGGTAAAATAGATAATCTAAATTAGTCTAAAAATATAATAAGTAAATTAATTACAACTAATGAAAATATCTTTTTGTTTTTTTAGTATATTTCGAATAAAATAAATAAATGGAATGTGAAGAAATAAAATGTGCACAATGAGTAAATGGGCTCTTAAATAACATAACTAGCCTAACTCACCATCAAAATTATATTAACACATAATAGTACATATAGAAAAAAATGGAACAAATAAAAACATGTCACTTTTGACTTTTCAAAATATTTAAATAAGAATGACAAGCAAACCCAAATTTGCGAGGCTCATCCGCACCCGAACTTTAATCAACGGGTAAAAATTTAAGTTGGGTGAAAATTTGAGGTGACTGAGTTTGGGTTCGGATGCCACCCAATATTTTGGATGCGGGATTGGGTAGTGTGAAACCCACACCCGAAACTCGAAATCACACATGCTTATATATATATATATATATATATATATATATATATATATATATATATATATATATATATATATATATATATATATATATATATATGAAATTTGTAGAAAAATTGTAGAAAAAATATATTTTATGTATTTTGCAGCAAGTTCGAGTTTGGGCGTAAAAATCCTAACTCAATGGGTGTGGGCGTGGGTGTTATTTTGTCAGCCGAATAACTTTTAGATTCGGGTGTCGGCGTGAGTGTTATTTTGCCACCCGAACAACTTTTGTGTTCGAGTTCGAGTTTAGATGTCGATTTCAGGTGCGGATTTGGGTAGTGTGAAACCCGCATCCGATCCATTATCATCCCTATATTTAAACTATTATAAAAAGAAAAAATAAAATGAGAACACATTCATTACCAGCAAAAGAACACGTGAGTGAGTGAGAGAGTACATCTTCCTCCTCACATAAGCCATATTAACATCATCTCTCTCTATTGCAGTTGAACATTGAAGCCGACGAAACCGGAAACACACACGGTGGTGGTGATGGCAATGGGTGTGAATTCAGCTACTCGTGGTTGCAGGAGATCTGCATCAGAAGGGTGGTCCTCGCGGTGGGTTTGTGGTGGTGTTCGGTGAATACACAGTGGTGGCATGTCTCGAAGACCGTGGCGGCAAAACATCTTCACACAACAGTTTCACAGGTGAACTTCTTCCACTTTTTATGATGATGTGTTGTTATACTATTGTTGTATGCTTCACTTTGTAACTCATGAATTTTGCAACTCGTGTACCACGTGTTTGACAAAAATTTTGAACCGACTTTTCGTCTCTTTTTTGTTCTAGATTCATGGTTGCTATTAGACACTTAACCTACTAGGCTTTATATTTTCCTTATTGGAGCTTAGGTTTATGTTAGTTTTGGTCCATTAGGTTTCATATATAATGTACTCTTTTTCTTCTCTGCTTCAATGAGAAATCCGGGAACATTTCATTCAAACTTTTCCTTTTCATTTTCATCTTCTCCAAGATGCAAGTTCTACTTGTAATATGGTATCGGTAAATTATACCCTCATTTTCATCATCTTCACCTTCTGCATCACATATACTCTGTTTATCCCTTCATTTTTTTTCCTTTTCATAAATCTTTCCCCCTTTCTTGTTCTTCTTCTTTTATCTACTACATTACACAACCATGACTTCCGATCACGATTCTGATCACGAACCGATATACATGAATCTCCCAAAAACAAAGTCACAAATCCCACCCTAAATCCCATAGATCCTTACTATCTTCATCCTGGAGAGAATCCCGGCACCATAATCGTTTCTCCTCCACGTGATGATAACAACTATCACAATTGGAGCAAGTCCATGCGTCGTGCATTAACATCCAAGAACAAACTATCTTTCATCAATGGAAGAATCAAGAAATCTGCGATGACTGAGGCTAACTACGAACTATGGTAACGCGCAAACAGCTTGGTGTCATATTGGATCAATTGGACTCTTTCACCTCATATCGCTCAAAGCACGATTTGCTAAGATTCCCCTTTCGAGTTATGGGAAGATCTTCGTGAAAGATTCACAAAAGGTAATCATTTATGCTTTTCTAATCTTCTTCTCAAAATACAATCCATACAACAGGGAGATCGAACTTTGTCTACGTATTTTACTACCCTAAAAATCCTATGGGATGAATTAGAAGATCTAAGGCCTACTCCTTCTTGCACCTGCCCTAATCCCTGCACATGTGACCTAGCAAAAGTTGTGCGAAATTACAAGCACGTGGAATGTGTAATGTGCTTCTTGAAAGGTCTCAACGACAACTATCATAACATTCGCACACATATTCTTTTACTTGACCCTCTTCCTAACATTAGCCGGGTCTATTCTCTAATTGCTCAACAACAGATCCTCCCTACACCATCACCATCACCCACAGTTCTTGCCACAAGTAGTTCCAATGCAAAACCTAAATTCGAAGGCACTTCCAAGGCAGCAATGGTTTGCACAAATTGTCATAAGACCAATCATACAATTGACACTTGCTACTTGAAGCACGACTTTCCACCGGTTACAAAAATAACAATCCGAAGAATGCCTCTGACACCAAAGCATCACAACCACACAACAAGGACATAGGCATTTCTAAAGAAGATTACAAACATCTGGTCTATCTTCTACAACAATCCAGAAAAGACACACAACATGCCACGACAGACAAAGCTGTCGCTTCTGATACAAACCTCATATAAGCTATTGTACAAACAAGAAGTATTTTCAATCACCCTTCTATGTGGATATTAGATTCTGGTGCTTCACATCATGTATGTCCATTTATTCATTGTTTTTCAAACATAGTTGCTATAGCACCTATTTCCATTAACTTACCTAATGGTAATTGTTTATCTGCCAAATTCTGTGGTACTGTCATTTTTGATAATTGCTTCCACCTACAACAAGTTTTTTACATTCATGAGTTTAGGTTTAGCCTTATTTCTATTTCCAAACTCTGCAACACTTCTAGATACAACATCTCTTTCTTACACAATTCCTGTCAAATTTAGGATGTGTGTACCAAGGAGATGATTGGACTTGTGACACAACTGCATAATCTCTACATTCTGCACAGGACCCTCTTGCTCATCCTACTACTATTGTTTTACATATTTCTGCTATTTCTGTTGATTCCGCTAATAATAGCTATAACATTGCCTTATGCATTACATATTAGGACACCCCTCTATTGATGTTTTACAAATCATGAGTAAACAATTTCATGACATTACTTTTCATAAGACTACTGCTTGTAATACTTGCCATTTGGCTAAGAAATGCAAACTATCTTTCCCTTTAAGTAATTATGTTTCTTCTAATTTCTTTGACTTAGTCCATATGGACATATGAGGTCCTATATCTATTCCCTCCTTAGATGATTTTCAATATTTTCTTACCATTATGGATGATTACTCTAGATATACTTGGACCTTACTTATGCATAACAAATATGAGACTATCAAAATCAATTTTAGCGTGTTCACATTAAAATTTTCATATCTTATTGCCAAAATCAATTCAACTGCACTATCAAAACCCTTAGGAGTGATAATGGCACAGAATTCCTCATGTCCTCCTATTATGCTTCCCTTGTAATTTTACACCAAAAGAGTTGTGTTGAAACACCCCAACAAAACTCTATGGTTGAGAGAAAACATACTCACCTTCTTAATGTGACTAGAGCTCTCCTATTTCATGCTCATTTACCTAAATGCTTCTAGTTTTATTCTCTATGTCATGCTACATATCTAATCAATAGGTTAAGCAGCCCTGTTTTGCAAAATAAAACTCCATATAGCTTTCTTTTCAACACCCCTCCTTCATTTAACAATCTTAGAACATTTGGTTGTCTAGCTTATGCTTCCACCTTACTTATACATAGGGACAAATTGGACCCTCGTGCTACTAAATGCATCTTTCTAGGATTTACCATAGGCATCAAAGGTCACCTTATCCACCCACTCCCAACCCAACTGCTATTGACCATGCAATTTCCACTATACCATTCCTTTTTGACACATACCTTTTCCTGTCCACACCTAAGTCTCCCTCTAAACTTCAGCCA
The DNA here is from genome assembly GCF_029867415.1 of Vicia villosa. Lineage (NCBI taxonomy): Eukaryota > Viridiplantae > Streptophyta > Magnoliopsida > Fabales > Fabaceae > Vicia > Vicia villosa. The sequence goes on along the minus strand of NC_081184.1, from coordinate 20,048,961 downwards.
ATGAACAATCCTCCTTCTAGCATTCCTACCATGCCAAACACTGCACATGATTCCTAATCCCCCAATGATTCTCTTTATCCTACTAATAATAGTCATTATAATCATAATGATAGTGGTAATAATCATACTGATAATACTCTTGCTACAAATGATAATAACTCTGATTCTACTATTGGTAATGATTCTGAATATGTTGATAATATTGTTCACCATGCTATTTGTTATACCCCAAAGTTTGCCCGCATCTTTTTTCAGAAAAAAGGCAACAGACTTCTGTATAAAAATTGGGAGTTTCATATAATCTTGGATTTTATTTCATAAATATCTTGATTTTATGAATACTCAGTTTTTAGAATTTTTCTTATACGGTATTTTGGTTCGCAGTTGAATTTATTCTTACACAAACGCCAAGTACTGTTTATCACTTCACACACGCTGTTTATTTGAGATTTATTTACAGATAAATAGCACTGACGCAATTGGTACAGAATTAAATCTTTTTGCAGGCGCAGAGTCCGGGGATTCAGACTGTACTGGTAACGAGTAAATTATTAGCTTTTGTTTCCCACTAATTTTTGTACTATATTCTATTATTTTCAAAATCTTTGAAGGATAGAAAAACACTTAGAAAGGGGGGGTTTGAATAAGTGTAGCTTTAAAAAACTTGACAGATAAAAATAAATTGCACAGTTATTTTTATCCTGGTTCGTTGTTAACTAAACTACTCCAGTCCACCCCCGCAGAGATGATTTACCTCAACTGAGGATTTAATCCACTAATCGCACGGATTACAATGGTTCTCCACTTAGTCAGCAACTAAGTCTTCCAGAGTCTTCTGATCACACACTGATCACTCCAGGAACAACTGCTTAGATACCCTCTAAGACTTTTCTAGAGTCTTCTGATCCACACGATCACTCTAGTTACAACCTGCTTAGATAACCTCTAAGACTTCCTAGAGTATACTGATCCACACGATCACTCTAGTTCCTTACAACTTAATGTAATCAATTCTAAGAGTATTACAAATGCTTCTTAAAAGCTATAATCACAAACTGTGATATTTCTCTTAACGTTTAAGCTTAATCTCACTAATATATTACAACAACAATGTAGTGAGCTTTGATGAAGATGAAGATTCTGAGCTTTGAGTAGAACAGAGTTTCAGCAAGTTAATATGAGTTGTTTTTGTGCAGAATCGTTAACCTTGCTTCTCATCAGAACTTCATATTTATAGGCGTTGGAGAAGATGACCGTTGAGTGCATTTAATGCTTTGCGTGTTCCGTACAGCATCGCATTTAATGTTATACGCTTTTGTCAACTACCTCGAGCCTTGTTCACGCTGTGTCTACTGACGTTGCCTATAATAGCTTTTAACGTTCCTTTTGTCAGTCAGCGTAGCTTGCCACTTGTACTTCCTTCTGATATGATGTTTGTGAATACAACCTTTGAATATCATCAGAGTCAAACAGCTTGGTGCAAAGCATCTTCTGATCTTCTGACCTTGAAGTGCTTCTGAGCGTGATACCATCAGAACTTCAGTGCTTCTGATCTCATGTTCTTCTGATGCTTCCATAGACCCATGTTCTGATTCTGCTTCGACCATCTTCTGATGTCTTGCCAGACCATGTTCTGATGTTGCATGCTGAACCCTTGAGACAAAGCTTCTGAGCGCTGAATTATGCATACTCTTTATATATTTCCTGAAAAGGAAATTGCATTGGATTAGAGTACCATATTATCTTAAGCAAAATTCATATTATTGTTATCATCAAAACTAAGATAATTGATCAGAACAAATCTTGTTCTAACAATCTCCCCCTTTTTGATGATGACAAAAACATATATAAATGATATGAATTTGCGATCAGAAAGAGCAGACGGCAAAAGACAAATTACACAGCTATAGCATAAGCATATGAATATGTCTCCCCCTGAGATTAACAATCTCCCCCTGAGATAAATAATCTCCCCCTAAAATAAATACTCGAAGAACTTTAATAAAAGACTTCCCTAATTATTTCGGTAGAGACGATCACATAAGCTTCTGTCTTTAGAGAATTCATAGCTTCTGACTTCTGCTTCCATTGGATAGCTTCAGAACTAGAATTTCTTTAGATCCCTAGAACACTCACAGCTTCTGATTCCTGCTTCCATCTAGGACAGCTTCAGAACTTGAATTTCTTTGATCTTCAGAACATTCACAGCTTCTGATTTCTGCTTCCATTTAGGATAGCTTCAGAACTTGAATTTCTTTGATCTTCAGAACATTCACAGCTTCTGATTTCTGCTTCCATTTAGGACAGCTTCAGAACTTGAGTTTTCTGGATCTTTAGAATGTTCACAGCTTCTGATTTCTGCTTCCCTCGGATAGCTTCAGAGCTTTAAATTTCTACCAACATCACTTCATGCTAGATTTGTATCAGAACATTGTTGAATGTACCAGAGCATCATCAGAGCATCTCTACATCCTGAAATGTTACAGAACAAAAACTAAACGACAAAAGTCAGCATGAACGAGTCAGAACATAAAATGTATATTAGAACACATGATATGTATCAGAGCCATATAGGCTGAAATAATGTTATCAGAGCAAATAGAATTTTGTCAGAGCAAATAGACAAATATGGATCAAATTCTATTATCAGTGCTTCTGATTCATTCTTCTTTCTTGCTTCTGATTTCTGAAGCTTGACAGCACTCGGCTTGCTTCAGTTTCCATGAGTTTATTCTTTTTACAGAATAACACTTCTTATGGTTTTGCTTCTTGTGTTTGCTTTGAAGATTCTCTTCATTTCTTTATACCTGCAAAACACTTAAACCATATAGAACTTGCAGTTCTTGTTAGTAAATAGCAACTGACTAAATCAAATCATTTATCATTTATCTTTCTCCCCCTTTTTGTCATATCATCAAAAAAAGCAAAAAAGATTCAGAGACAAACAAAACGAAACACACAGAGGAAGAAGATGATTTCATTGAAGTTCAAACAGCAGGTACAGAAGTACATGAGGATAAGTAAGATCAGATGCACAAAGACAGATGCAACTAAAAGAAAGAAACAACACAGACTCAATCTAAGATGGCCCTAGCCTTGACAAGATCTTGGCCAGCATCTCTTGAACCTCATTGTTGTGTCCTTCTTGCCTCACCATGAAAGCTCTATACTCATCATTGAGTGAGCTTTGCTCATCCTGTCTCCTCTGAATTTCTTCCAGAGTCCTTGCAAAACGAGAAGATTCATCAGAAGAAGCTTCACCGCTTTCAACCACAGGGATAGCAACTTGATCTGTAGCTTCCATGGATAGATCATTTGCAGGGATTTCCTCAACAGGATCTGATTCAGCAACATGATCTTCAGCATCTGCTTCTTGCATAGAAGCATCTCCATATTCTGCAGCAGGAATTTCCGAGTCTCCATTCTCAAGTGCCTGAAGAATGGCAGCTAGATTCCTGGGAGCAGAAGGACCTTCAACTTCTGGTGGGTCAACAACTTCTGGAATGACCAAGCTTGGGTCTTTCTCCGAAGGGTTTTCCCTCAGATAGTCAAAGAGAGTCTTGAAGTCTCCGAGCAGAACAGGATAATCAGGAATAAAGATAACAATATCCCTGCATGGATTTGCTTCCATTTCAGCAGCCAGTCTTGCTACTTCCAATTCATCCACAAAGGGCTTCTCCTCAGCAGCAACACAATTTCTGAGAGGATGGTAGTATTTACCATTATCATCCTCCAGAAGGTAACCAGGGTAACCAGGGGCAGCAGCCACTAGTCTTTTCTGTACTCCCATTGCTTCTACTTGAAAATCCTTGCGAAATCTTCTCCAGAGATTTCTTGTAGAAACATCTTCCAGACCATTTAGAGATGCATCCTTCAGAAGGTCTAGCCTGCTAATCACCTCATGTCTGAAAAGTTCCAGGTAGGTATAGGGTTCAGGTTCAGGCGGATTGAAGGTGAATTTGTAGTCAGGGTAGAGAAGACAGTAAGGTTTGGATTTTTTGGTAGGTAAGGGATGGGATATAGAAGGTGGAGGTGCGGTGGATGAGGAAGAAGGGATATCTGAGAGAATGATTGATGAGGATGGAATATCAGAAATGATAGATTGAGACGAGGATGGAGAATTTGTAAAGGGAATTTGTGAGAAAGATTTATCAGAAGGAGTTGGGGGAAGAATACTTAAAGGTGTGGGGTTTAGGATGGGAGAGGAGAAGGATGATGGAGAAGGATTTGGTAAGGTGAAGTTTATTTTTGGTTCAGATGGAGGTGATTGGAAAGATGGTTTAGGGACAGAAGGAGGTGGAGTAAAAACCTGTCTGGAGATTTGTACAGAAGAAGAAGATCTGGTTCTGCGAAAGGAATCTCTGATCCTTTTATCTCTTCGTTCTTCAGAGTCCACCTTGTCAGGATCATAGGTGACCCTCAACTTCTTGGCTTTCTCAGCCTCATCTTCTCGGGCTTTTCTTTTTAGCCTAGCCTTTAGTTCCTTCTGATCCTTCTTCAGAAGATCAGCCTTGGACGGAAGTACTCTGCCACGGATCCAAGCAGGATCAATATCTGATTGCTTCCTAACACAATCTTCCAGGTAAGACTTGACAACCTGATGTAGTTCTTCTTGAAACAAGGAGGCAAAACCTTCAACAGCAACTCTTCTTGAGAGAATGTCAGGAAAGCTTGGGCACACAGAAGGTACATTTTGAATGAGTTCTAATCTGAACAAATCCACACCATTAAAAATGGGACCTTGAACTACTCCAAGCAAATGGGATGCATTGAGTTTTCTGATGGAGTCCAGCACTTTGCTTTCAGTAAGAATGTCTGAAATCATTCTTCCAAACGGAATAGTCGTTCTTGAAAGATGAGGGTACTTCGCCCTTTCCTCTTCTCTTGACTCAAGGATTGAAGTCTTTAGATTCTTAAACAGAATGTGAGAAATGTTGATCTCAGTCTTTTTGCCAATGCAGAAAAGAGTGTGCTTGTGATCTGGACTGATGTAAGAAGAGGAGAGCATCCTTTTTCTGTGGTGAAGAGAACCCAGAATAATCTCAGCCCATACTCTATAAAATGGTCTCAAGGTGCCTGTGTTATTCGAGTCAATCCCAGAAGACTTAGAGATTTGTTTTTCAACTATCGACCAATCAACAGATGCATGTCGAAAACCAGACCAACCTTCTTCATCATTCAGATTGTATAGCTTCCTGATCAGTTTTTCAGAGATAACCACTTCATGCCCTAGCACGAATGAAATGATGGCCGTTGGGGTAACCGTTGCATGTACCCAGAAATCCTTCACAAGATCAGGATAAATTGGACCAACCAATCTATTAAGGTACTTGGACCATCCTTGCTCAAGGATTCTTGCATCACACTTAAAGCCATTCGCTTTAAGATTGTTTAAGTCCACAGCAGTTTCACATAAAACCTCCAAGTCCTTCGTGGGTATCAAGCAAGTTTTCAAAGGAGCATATTCATAATTTCGTAGAAGGATTTGTGAAGAAGTAAGTCTTTCTTTTGAGGAAGATGAACAAGAGGAAGAGTTCATGATGATTATGTCGTAAGATTAGAGCAAAGACTAGGGTTTGAAAAAGACAAACAGATGCAGCGAAAAAAATGTACAGCAAAATAGAGAGAAGGAGAAAAAAAATGAAGTTGAAGCGGGCTATTTAAAAGATTTGAAAATAATTTAAATCATTTTGCATTAAATGTGAAATGACATTAGGAGAGATAGCATGGTAAATGAAATGATTTAATACAGTTACCTAGGTCGGCGTCTTTTCAACTGCACGCTTCGTACTGACCGTAGAGACACGTGTTTATCATCAGATAATGGATGACAGGTGTGAAATATTCAATAGGCTTTACGCCTTCTGATTTTGATCACTGCTTCTAAATTGATCAAATTTCTCTTCTGGAATCACTCCTTCTGAGGTGTGCTGATGTAAATCTGAATGATCTTCTGATCCATTACTTCTGATATACACAGCTTCTGGAGATTCACTTCTTTGTTCTGCAGCTTCTGATAAGACAAAAACTGTATCTGCAGAAATTCTTAAGCTGCTTTGTTTCATCAGAAACAAGTTTATCATCAAACCAGATATTTATTGATTCGTCCACGATCAATGTTTCAATATTGTATATTCTGTAGCATTTAGAGCATTCAGAATACTCAAGAACGAAACATCATTGCTATGGAAACAAACAAAACAAATGATTCCAAGACTAATAAACTTTCTTTTCTGATCACCTACGAACATAGATTCTTCAACAGATTTAAGTACCAGAACTTGGAAGACAATCCTTCTTCCCTTCAAGTGTTGAGACCAACTTGAGTCCAGGTGACATGACATGTTGACTTTTATCTTCTTTGTCGCCAAGAGAATCTGCAAAAGGAATAGTCTTTTTCTTTGGTACCCACATCTTCTTGGGTCCTTTCTTGTTAGTTCTCCTCAAGTTCTGATTGAACTTGGGTTTAACATTGTAAGCAGAGGGAGGAACAGCATGATAATTTTTAATGTGAGTTTCATGATATTTCCTAGGTTGTGTCACATGCTTTTTGGTGTGTGTTATGTGAAAACTTTGAGCATGTGAAGTGTGCCTAATATCATGGGAGTGGCCATACTTGAACTGATCATACAATGGCTTGTATGTGAATTTCATTTCATCAACAGGTTCAAGTTTGTATGGGGTTTCACCCTCAAAACCAATGCCAACTCTTTTGTTTCCAGACACAGCATATATCATAGAAGCTAGCTGACTTCTGCCAATACTTCTAGATAAGAACTTCCTGAAACTTAAATCATATTCTTTCAGAATATGGTTTAGACTAGGAGTGGATTTTTCTGAATCAGAAGGAGATCCAACATTATTGGATAATTTTAAAAGTTTTTCTTTTAATTCAGAATTTTCCAACTCAAGCTTCTTTGTTTCAAATTCAAATAGCTTTTTCAGCTTTTTGTATTTGAGACTAATCTGAGACTTGAATTCCAGAAGTTCAGTTAGACCGGAAACTAACTCATCTCTAGTAAGTTCAGAAAATACCTCTTCAGAATCTGATTCTGATGTAGATTCTGATCCGTCATCTTCTGTCGCCATCAGCGCACAGTTAGCCTGCTCATCTTTAGAGTCTGAATCATCTTCTGACTCATCCCAGGTTGCCATAAGACCTTTCTTCTTATGAAACTTCTTCTTGGGATTTTCCTTCTGAAGTTTTGGACATTCATTCTTGAAGTGTCCAGGCTCATTGCATTCATAGCACATGACCTTCTTCTTGTCAAATCTTCTGTCATCAGAAGATTCTCCACGTTCAAATTTCTTTGAACTTCTGAAGCCTCTGAACTTCCTTTGCTTGGTTTTCCAGAGTTGATTTAGCCTTCTGGAGATCAAGGACAGTTCATCTTCTTCTTCAGATTCTGATTCTTCAGGATCTTCTTCTCTAGCCTGAAAAGCGTTAGTGCATTTCTTGATATTGGATTTTAATGCAATAGACTTACCTTTCTTTTGAGGCTCATTTGCGTTCAGCTCTATTTCATGGCTTCTCAAGGCACTGATAAGCTCTTCCAGAGAAACTTCATTCAGATTCTTTGCAATCTTGAATGCAGTCACCATAGGACCCCATCTTCTGGGTAAGCTTCTGATGATCTTCTTTACGTGATCAGCCTTGGTGTATCCCTTGTCAAGAACTCTCAATCCAGCAGTAAGAGTTTGAAATCTTGAGAACATCTTTTCAATGTCTTCATCATCCTCCATCTTGAAGGCTTCATACTTCTGGATTAAAGCGAGAGCTTTAGTCTCCTTGACTTGAGCATTTCCTTCATGAGTCATTTTCAAGGACTCATATATGTCATAGGCCGTTTCCCTGTTAGATATCTTCTCATACTCAGCATGAGAGATAGCATTCAGCAAAACAGTTCTGCATTTATGATGATTCCTGAAAAGCTTCTTCTGATCATCATTCATTTCTTGCCTTGTCAGCTTTACGCCACTGGCATTTACTGGATGTTTGTAACCATCCATCAGAAGATCCCATAGATCACCATCTAGACCAAGAAAGTAACTTTCCAGTTTATCTTTCCAGTATTCAAAGTTTTCACCATCAAATACCGGCGGTCTAGTATAACCATTGTTACCGTTGTGTTGCTCAGCAGAGCCAGATGTAGATGCAGGTGTAGACTTTGCAGATTCATCAACCATCTTTTACTGAAGCGTTTTTCTCTTCCTGAATCTTTTCTAAACACGGTTAAGTGCTTGCACCTTAGAACCGGCGCTCTGATGCCAATTGAAGGATAGAAAAACACTTAGAAAGGGGGGGTTTGAATAAGTGTAGCTTTAAAAAACTTGACAGATAAAAATAAATTGCACAGTTATTTTTATCCTGGTTCGTTGTTAACTAAACTACTCCAGTCCACCCCCGCAGAGATGATTTACCTCAACTGAGGATTTAATCCACTAATCGCACGGATTACAATGGTTATCCACTTAGTCAGCAACTAAGTCTTCCAGAGTCTTCTGATCACACACTGATCACTCCAGGAACAACTGCTTAGATACCCTCTAAGACTTTTCTAGAGTCTTCTGATCCACACGATCACTCTAGTTACAACCTGCTTAGATAACCTCTAAGACTTCCTAGAGTATACTGATCCACACGATCACTCTAGTTCCTTACAACTTAATGTAATCAATTCTAAGAGTATTACAAATGCTTCTTAAAAGCTATAATCACAAACTGTGATATTTCTCTTAACGTTTAAGCTTAATCTCACTAATATATTACAACAGCAATGTAGTGAGCTTTGATGAAGATGAAGATTCTGAGCTTTGAGTAGAACAGAGTTTCAGCAAGTTAATATGAGTTGTTTTTGTGCAGAATCGTTAACCTTGCTTCTCATCAGAACTTCATATTTATAGGCGTTGGAGAAGATGACCGTTGAGTGCATTTAATGCTTTGCGTGTTCCGTACAGCATCGCATTTAATGTTATACGCTTTTGTCAACTACCTCGAGCCTTGTTCACGCTGTGTCTACTGACGTTGCCTATAATAGCTTTTAACGTTCCTTTTGTCAGTCAGCGTAGCTTGCCACTTGTACTTCCTTCTGATCTGATGTTTGTGAATACAACCTTTGAATATCATCAGAGTCAAACAGCTTGGTGCAAAGCATCTTCTGATCTTCTGACCTTGAAGTGCTTCTGAGCGTGATACCATCAGAACTTCAGTGCTTCTGATCTCATGTTCTTCTGATGCTTCCATAGACCCATGTTCTGATTCTGCTTCGACCATCTTCTGATGTCTTGCCAGACCATGTTCTGATGTTGCATGCTGAACCCTTGAGACAAAGCTTCTGAGCGCTGAATTATGCATACTCTTTATATATTTCCTGAAAAGGAAATTGCATTGGATTAGAGTACCATATTATCTTAAGCAAAATTCATATTATTGTTATCATCAAAACTAAGATAATTGATCAGAACAAATCTTGTTCTAACAATCTTTTCCTTTCTTTTCAAATCTCTTCCTTTCAAAATCAAATCCTAACTTTATTCTACACATCTCTCTTTTTCAAACCCTACCACACACTTTTTTTCAAACCCTACCACACACTTTCTTTCAAATCCTACTACCACTCAAATTTTCCTTTTTTGTACGGAATCACTTCATTCGCCAACGTCTCTATCCTTCTTTTCACTCTATAAATACCTCTCATTTTTTTATAAAATCTCACATCAAATTTCAACTTATCTCTCAAATTTCTACCTCATATTCATTCTCTCTTCTTCCCCGGCAAAAATGGCGAAGTGGATGGATACGTATTTTCTTATGGTCATCACCGTCGTGGTGGTAATCATGTCCTTTTTCTGTCTGTATAGTCCTGAAAAATGCGGACCTGGGTTGTTTACACTCCCAATCATCTATATGTTATTATTTATAGCATGGGTTATTAATCGTCATTCTTAAAGTTTGTCGTATCTTTTGTTTTCAAATAACGTACCGTTTATTTGTCGTACTGTTCATTATAATATGTAATATTTGTACTGTCAATATTAAATGTCGTACTATCTGTCGTACTGTTGTTTAATTATTAAGATAATATTTTGTGTGTTTTCTGCCAGTTAAATATTTATTTTTCTGTGCCTTAAATATTTTTCAAGGTTATTATCGGTAATTTCGTTCGCGTACAGTATATTTTATTTATTTATTATGTCTGTGTTTTTCTAACAACTCATGTAAATAAATTTTCACCATTAACATAACAAAAAAAAACAAAAAGAAAAAAATTAACTTTAACGGTTGAATTTTCACTTTAACTGCTACGTTAATGCCTGAACAGTCAGTTGACAGTCAAACCCGCTGACAATGCAATTCTCCGTGTTTTGTACCATCAATCAAATCAATCTTTTTGCATTTCAAATTTCCAAGATTTTTGTTCTAGAAGTCTTCTGAACATCACATGATCAACAGAAACTCAGCACTGCACAAAAATCAGGTACGCTCAACTGTCTCCTACACGAACAGTCCTTAACTAGGGTTTTTGTTTTTTTCAGGAGAACAAGTTTTTTGAGACCTCAAATGGATTTCATGGACCTCCATATATCTCAAAGTACCACCATACAAATTTTCAAACTTCAATTCGCTCAGACGCACAGTCAGCAGCTCAAACAGTCAACAGACGACCAGTTTGACCGAAAAGTCAACAGACAGTCAAAAAATGAAATTTTTTGTCAACATCCATATTTTGTCAAAAGATTCATCATTTGATCATTGGTTGATCATAATTCATCAAGGAAAGATAAAAAATCAACAAAACCCTAAGTTTCAAAATTAGGGTTTTCTCCTAAAAAGTCAACTGAACTTTGACTGACCATAACTCTCTCCTCATTCATCCAAAAAATTCCAACCAAAGCTCATTTTTAAGGAAATTCAAATATCTTTCAAATGCAATTGGTCCCATGTCATTAGATTCACCATTTGGAAAATATGAGCCAAGACATTACAGGTCATTTTCAAAGTCAACAAAAAGTGGTTTTTTGTCAAAGGCCATAACATCAAGATAACTTCTCCAAATGAAAAAAAGTTTCCAAAGTGGCTTGTAGAGAACATCTTGAGGTTTCTAAAAAGTACAAGAACTCCTTCATATGATAAAAATTGAGGGATTTATGCCTTGTTAAAGTTGGCTATTTTTTGGGAAAATGCATGAAATCAACATTGATCAAAAGTGTTTTTTTTTCAAAAGGGGCCAAGTTTCCATGATCCAAACATGATTCTAACAATGCTAAGGGCCTCCCACGACCAACCTAATGCCCATAACATTTTATTTCTTTTTGGTTTAATTTTATTACATTTAAGATTAAATTGAAAAGAAATGGTGCAAGATAATGTTATGTAGCTTTGATCTTAAGCATGAGTCACCAAGAATCATTCAAAGCTCTGCCCCAAAGAGATGGTACAGCAGAAGGTTGAAGAAAATCAAGCCATGGTTGCTTGAATTCAAAGCTATATATTATTTAAAAAGTCAAAAATTCAACAAAGCACTTAATGCATGTTAGCTTAAGATTTAAGTCCCTCCATGGCTTATAAATGGAGTAGAACATTTCAGTAGCAAGAGACACGAAATCAGAACAAAACCTATGCTTGTAACACACTTGTAACAACTTGAAATATCAAAGAACTTGCAAAATTCGAATTTTATTTTCCAGTCATTCTCAAGCCAAACCAAACACACAAACACTCTTCTGAGCCTTCATATACCAAAACCCAACCCTTACACGAAGCTAAAACACCTCAAAGAAGCCTCACTCACTCTCTCCGAGTTGGTAAATTTCCGTGATTCATATCTCATTCATAAGCATGTATAAATGATATCTATCATTTTGTTTGAGTTGATGAAGTAATTTAGAGTAGCTTTGACGTGCCACATGGAAGCATAGGTCCCTGAAACGAGTTCCACCATTCTTGACCGTGTTTAAACTTTTGATTCGAACCTCCTGAACCAGGCGATTTCAGTCCAAACTAACTTCACCAATGGATTCCCAGACCTCGATTTAGGGGGGTAGGGTCTTCCTTTGGTATTTATCTAACGTATTTTTGCAGGTGGAAGATGCCCTAGCCGAAGAAGATGACCGGAAACACTGTTTCCGGCGGTCAACAGATCCAAGCGTGGTTGACTGACTCACGTGGCTCCTTCCAGTCATCTCATTGGCCAGTCAACAGGTCCAGGGCTTGCGTGGCGGAGGGAAGCGCTATGATTGGTTCGTTTGAATAAGTTGGGTCCCACTTCACTTAAGTTCAGGAAAAAAAAGGGAAACATGGATTGGGCCCGCACGCGTTTGCTTTTCACACACCCCTCCTGAGCCCAGTTTCCATAAAAACAACTGATTTCAGTTCAATTTCCAAACTGCTTAATACACCCCCTGCATATTTAATTAAAACTAATTGATATTTCACATTTAAATTAAAATCAACCCATCACAAAACCCAAAAAATATTTTCTTTTTACCATTAATTTGATAAAATGACAATTCAATTTTTGACATAAAAATATTTTATTTTTCTTTATAATTAAAATATTTTGTTTAATTAATTAGTATATATTTATATATTTGCTTTTTAATTATTTCAACCTATCAAAAAAATCAAAAAAATATTTTCTTTTTATTTAAATTAAGTTTATACATCATGAACTAATTTTGTACATATTTAGAATATTTTTTTTTCTTTAATTTTAAATTATGTGTATAATTATTTGTGTAATTATATGTTAATTAACTTAATGATTTCAAAAACAATGTCAAAAATCCAAAAAAAATTAGTTTTGTTTTAAAATTAATTAATAAGCATTTTGAACATATTTTAGACTTAATTTTTTAGGTTTAAATTTTATTTCTAATGCATAGCATTTTAATTAAATTAATTATGCATTAATTCTAATTAAAATCAACCATCCAAAAAAACCAAAAATATTTCTTTTATCTTATTGCAATTTAAATTCCTAGATAAAGTGTATAGGTTGTCAAATTCATGTAAATAGCGTAGTTTACATTTCCCGCACAATCGATGTAATAGCGTAGATTTACTTTCCGCATTTTACATTCCCGCATTTTAATTCCAGTACATATAAAACTGCGTGTATGTCAAAGATAAAAACCGAATCGTTAGATCACTAACTTCAAAGATAAAAATATCTGAATTAAAAAACACAATCACACTTGCACCTCTTAGGGTAATCCCTCTGTTACTCTTTTCAAAATCCAAATTCTACTGTTTCAAATGCAAAATCGAACCTTTGTTTACATCCGGTAAAAGGAAAATTTTCTAAAAGAAATAGGAAAGGACCTTATAAACTTAGGGTAGACCTCCTAATTGCTTGCTCAAATCAAAACAAACAAATGTCTCATATATCATTGTTTTTCAAAATAAAACTTTCAAAAAAGACAATACTTGGTATATATCCAAACAAGGATCATTACGAAGTTAACGTTCTTTTTTTCAAAACATCCTTCGAAAGGTAAAACACTTTGTATACATCCGCACAAGGATCATTATAAAGTCAATTTACAAAATGAATTTTAAGACCACATACAAGCATTTCAAGGCAAGGCAAATGATTCAAAACAAGTGAGCTAAGCAATTAAGAGCCCATGGATAACCATGGATATAAAGGGTGCTAACACCTTCCCTTTATATAACCTACCCCCTTACCCAAAATCTCTTAAAGGTCTTTTTCTGTTTCTTTTATAAACATTTCCTTAATTGGATAAAATAAAAGTCGGTGGCGACTCTCTGATTTTCAAAACTCAAAAACAAAAGAAGAGTCAGTTCGTATCTCTCACACGAGAGGTAGTAAAAATCCGAGCGCACGACAGAACTGGCGACTCTGCTGGGGATTTCAAAAAACAAAATGTTTTCAAAAGGGGTTACCTTAGAGTGTAGATCACTTCGATGTTTTCAATTGCTTGTCTTGATTGATCTATTTTTCAAAGGTTTGTTTGGGTATTTGCTTGTGTGAAAGATTCTAACCCGAATCTCGAGATACCTTAAGTATGTGACAATAGACTAAGGAAACTGTACGGCATGTACCGATACGGTTAATTTGGTAGTCGCCGTTAGTGCGACACTTTGGTTTATACTGATATCCCTTGAAAACGATCAAGGAGTATGTTAGGCTTCCGAAATGTCATTAAACACTAATTTGTCTTAGAACCTTTAGTTGAACTTGACTTGTGGCCTATTAAGTGACTAGCTTTGAAATTGATCGAAGTTAGTTATCCTCGAGGAATGTTTTGATCGACCGTCCGAGCGCCGTATTGAGATGTTGTCTCCAAGGATCATAGAACCCGAATACTATTCTAGGACAGGTTTTAACCAACTCAACTTCAGTAGGGGAGGGTATCACCTATCAACCTCATGCAAGCCTTTAAACCTAAGGCTATTTGTTTGATTTGTTTGTGTGTGCCACATGTTTGACATCATGACATCATAAGCATCATAAGCATATCATTTTCTCACTAATCATTTCAAGGATCAAAGAGTTTACCTTTGTTCTATTTTTACAGGTAATGGCTCCCGCTACCAGAGATTATATCCGAATCAACATCTTGACAGTACCATATGAATTAAAGGATTTAATATCAGAATTTCCCAGAAATGCTCAATTCACTGAAAAGCACGGTCACCTACTCCATTTGGTTACCTCAAAATTTGAAGAAGACATGATACGAGTCCTTTTCCAGTTCTTTGATCCCGAACATCATTGTTTTACATTTCCTGATTACCAGTTGGTACCTACTTTGGAAGAGTTCTCTGAACTGATTGGGTTACCTGTTCGAGATCAATTACCTTTCACTGGTTTAGAAAAGATTCCAAAACTTGAAATCATTGTTGCTGCCTTACATTTGCGAAAGTCAGAAATCGAGTCCAATTGGGAAACAAAGAGTGGAGTCCAGGGTTTGCTTGCTAAGTTCTTAATGGAAAAGGCTCGATTACTACTAAAAAACAGAAGTTACCTAGCTTTTGAGGAAGTTGTGGCTCTTTTGATCTATGGGTTGGTTTTATTCCCTAATCCCGACCAGTTCATAAGTGTGCACATTATCAACATTTTCTTAACCCGTAATCTGGTACCTACCTTGCTGGGAGACATACTACATTCTTTACACACTCGTACCATGAAGAAACGAGGAACTCTTATGTGCTGTGTACCACTGCTTGCTAGATGGTTTACATTACACCTTCCCCGATCAGTGTTGAGAAACGAACAAAGGATGCAATGGTCTCGCAGGATTATGTCTTTGTCTCATTCGAATATCCGGTGAAACAACTTCTTTCAAAGAGACATTACTATCATTGACCATTGTGGAGAGTACCCTAATGTGCCACTCCTTGGCATCAGGGGAGGCATCACATATAACCCCTCTTTAGCTTTGCGCCAATTCGGATATGCACGAAGAAACGGTCCTCACGACATGATTATCCGTGGCATTATGTTCGACTACGAAGATGATTCCCAAAGATATCGACGAAGGTTTATACATGCTTAGGGCAGTGTCTACAAAGTAGAAAGCAAAACTTTAGGACAATGGAACTCTATTCCCATGGAGCCTTACCTCAAATGGGTGCGGGCTCGTGCTCAGAAACTCATTATGCCATATCCCGCTGTTCTACCTGTGACTATTGAGCCAGAAGTCGAAGGGGACGAACCTCGAGTTGTTCTACATCCGGACATGCCAACTGACCTGGAAGAACTGCAGAAATCTTGGGTTCAACTAAAAGAAGAAAGAGACACCTTCAAAGCACACTGTCAAGACTATGAGCGGAAAGTGTTGGAGCTCACCAGACAACTCCAGGAAGAACAGCAGATCAACACATTCCTGGGAGCAAAGAGAAAGCGTCCATGGGAGGCTTGAGGAATCCTTTATTTTCTTTATTTTATTTTGTAAAGCCCGAAAGATGCAAAGAAAGAAAAAAAAAAAGAAAAAGAAGAAAAAAGAAAAAAAGAAATAAATTGTTTGACTAATAAATGTTTGTTTCTCTTTTGTTTTAACAAATCTAAATTCTAAGATCCTTGAAAACATTGCATATGCATTTCATTCATAAACATTGCATAACAGGTTCACATGATGGGTTTCTCATCTCCTCGCTGTTTATTTCAGTTAGAAGAGATGGATTCCGAAACAAGCGTCAAGAATCTCGAAGCACAGAACGCCCAAGTTCAGGTAGCAATTCTGGAGCTAGCAAAGGGGCAACAAGAACTGAAAGCCCTGATAATCAAGAAGAAAAAGAAGCCCAAAGGATCTATAGGCTTAAGTCACCTTGCAAGGAAGGTTAAAATCCCAGTCAAGAGGTCCAAAAAGGCGCCGATCCCTGAAATAGTCGGTGAAGGTGATCGAGAAGACAATCACAGCAACCAGGGTTCTGCCAAACCCTCCCTCTCTTCTAACGAAGAAGATTATCATTCCGAAGATGAACAGGGTGATGACAAATACCAGCTGTTGGAAGAACGCATGAAAGCTATGGAGATACAAAAAATACCTGGTTTAGACTTCAAAGATCTTGGACTCGTCTCAGATATTGTTATTCCTCCAAAGTTCAAAATTCCCGTCTTTGCAAAGTATGATGGAGTTTTTTGCCCAAAACTACATCTGAGGTCCTATGTGAGGAAGATACTACCTCATACAGCATATAACAAATTGTGGATTCATTTCTTCCAGGAAAGTCTGTCGGGTACATAACTCGAGTGGTACTACCAACTAGAAAGTACAAAAGTTCACACCTGGGAAGATTTGGCTGCTGCTTTCTACAAACAATATCAATACAACACTGACCTTGCACCAACCCGTACTCAACTGCGAGGCATGTCTATGGCACCAAAAGAAAGTTTCAAAGGGTATGCACAAAAGTGGAGAGATCTGGCTGGAAGGGTTCAACCACCCTTATCTGATCGCGAGATGGTCGACATGTTCATGGGCACTTTAACTGGCCCTTTCTACAGTCATTTGCTGGGAAGCTCATCATCAGGTTTCACTGACCTGATATTAACTGGAGAGCGTGTCGAAAGCGGTATTCAAAGTGGAAAAATTCAAATAGGCTCCTCCTCTGGTACTACAAAGAGGCTCATCAGTGGGAGAAATGAAGTTAATACAATGCATAGTCAGAAAGGTCGCAAAAATGAGCATCACCAATCTGTAGGGGCTGTTCTGATCTCTGCATCCACAACTCAAAAAGATCAACCGCCAAAGTATACGCGTCGACCAGATGCACCAAGAAGAAATTTCACCAGAATCAATATGCCAATCTCTCAAGCATTGCAGCACTTGTTAAAAGCAAATCTGATTACATTGAAAGATCCTCCAAAGAATGTCAACACTTCCTCTCCGAGTTATCGCCCCGATGCAACATGTGCATACCATTCTAACTGTCCAGGACATGACGCAGATCACTGTTGGACCCTGAAAAATAAAATACAAGACATGATAGATGCTGGGGAAATTGAGTTCGATCCTCCAGAAACTCCAAATGTCATCACTGCACCTATGCCAAAGCACGACAAGACTGTTAATGCTATCATAGACACTATTTATATCTATGATGTGAGAGAATTGTCAACTCCGCTCCTTGAAGTCAAAAGAAAACTAATCCGAGCTGGTTACTTTCCAGGTTGTGACCCTGATTGCTTTTATTGTGCACACCTACCCAATGGTTGTGAGAATCTGAAAATAGGAATTCAAAAGTGGATGGATCGCCGTATCATTATGTTTGAAAGGCTCCCTTCTATGGACGTTTTATGCGAAGTCTTTTCAAATGGGATGAGAATAGAGGACGTCTCAGTGGTTTCTAACATACCATTGAAAATCCCTACCAAAGCTCCTTTCAAAATTTCTGCTGCACCCAGAGTGGCATCGGTAATCATTACCAGTCCGGCTCCATTTCCATACTCCTCAGACAAAGCTGTCCCGTGGAGTTATGACACTAATGTTTATGTCCATGGAGTTAAGAAAGACACCTTGACTGAAGAGGCCATGAATTTTACTACTCCAACTGTTGATAATATTGTGGGTACTAGTAAGATTACGAGAAGTGGAAGGATCTTTTCACCAGAAATTTCTCCAAATGTTGCTACTAATCCAGTCCAGGTCCCAGTTCCTAATCAAGATATCAACGCTCGAGGCAAAGAGCCGCTAGTTGAACCAGTTCAAGTACCGGTGGAAGTCACTGTTGAAGATCCGTCGAAGCAAGAAATGGAGGAAATATTGAAAATCATCTGCAAAAGTGATTACAATATTGTCGAACAACTGGGGCACACTTCTTCAAAGATTTCAATGCTGTCTTTGCTAAAATATTCAGAGGCTCATGCCAAGGCCCTGATGAAGTTCCTGAAAGCTTCACATGTACCACAGGAGATTTCAGTCGATCAATTTGAAAATTGTGTTGCCAGTCTAACAGTGAATAACAGTCTCGGTTTCTCTGATGCTGATTTAACCCCTGCTGGGAAAAATCACAATAAAGCCCTGCACATCTCTATTGAATGTAACGGCACTACTCTGTCTCATGTGCTGGTGGACAACGGTTCCTCTTTGAACGTATTACCAAAAGCAGTACTGGAAAAACTTGACTTCGAAGGAGTTGTGTTACAACCAAGCGATGTTGTGGTAAGAGCCTTCGACGGGTCAACAAGAACAATGTACGGAAAAGTGAAGCTCCCAATCAGAGTGGGCTCTCAGATCTTTGACTCTACCTTTTATGTAATGGAAATTCACCCAGCATATTCTTGTTTACTAGGACGCCCTTGGATACATGGGGCAAATGCTGTAACTTCTACCCTGCATCAGAAGTTAAAGTATCCGGTAAAAGGCAAGATCGTCACAGTTTATGGCGAAGAAGAGTATGTGGTTAGCCACCTGAGCAACTCCAAGTATGTTGAGATTGAAGGATAGAAAAACACTTAGAAAGGGGGGGTTTGAATAAGTGTAGCTTTAAAAACTTGACAGATAAAAATAAATTGCACAGTTATTTTTATCCTGGTTCGTTGTTAACTAAACTACTCCAGTCCACCCCCGCAGAGATGATTTACCTCAACTGAGGATTTAATCCACTAATCGCACGGATTACAATGGTTCTCCACTTAGTCAGCAACTAAGTCTTCCAGAGTCTTCTGATCACACACTGATCACTCCAGGAACAACTGCTTAGATACCCTCTAAGACTTTTCTAGAGTCTTCTGATCCACACGATCACTCTAGTTACAACCTACTTAGATAACCTCTAAGACTTCCTAGAGTATACTGATCCACACGATCACTCTAGTTCCTTACAACTTAATGTAATCAATTCTAAGAGTATTACAATTGCTTCTTAAAAGCTATAATCACAAACTGTGATATTTCTCTTAACGTTTAAGCTTAATCTCACTAATATATTACAACAGCAATGTAGTGAGCTTTGATGAAGATGAAGATTCTGAGCTTTGAGTAGAACAGAGTTTCAGCAAGTTAATAGGAGTTGTTTTTGTTCAGAATCGTTAACCTTGCTTCTCATCAGAACTTCATATTTATAGGCGTTGGAGAAGATGACCGTTGAGTGCATGCTTTGCGTGTTCCGTACAGCATCGCATTTAATGTTATACGCTTTTGTCAACTACCTCGAGCCTTGTTCACGCTGTGTCTACTGACGTTGCCTATAATAGCTTTTAACGTTCCTTTTGTCAGTCAGCGTAGCTTGCCACTTGTACTTCCTTCTGATCTGATGTTTGTGAATACAACGTTTGAATATCATCAGAGTCAAACAGCTTGGTGCAAAGCATCTTCTGATCTTCTGACCTTGAAGTGCTTCTGAGCGTGATACCATCAGAACTTCAGTGCTTCTGATCTCATGTTCTTCTGATGCTTCCATAGACCCATGTTCTGATTCTGCTTCGACCATCTTCTGATGTCTTGCCAGACCATGTTCTGATGTTGCATGCTGAACCCTTTTGAGACAAAGCTTCTGAGCGCTGAATTATGCATACTCTTTATATATTTCCTGAAAAGGAAATTGCATTGGATTAGAGTACCATATTATCTTAAGCAAAATTCATATTATTGTTATCATCAAAACTAAGATAATTGATCAGAACAAATCTTGTTCTAACAATCTCCCCCTTTTTGATGATGACAAAAACATATATAAATGATATGAATTTGCGATCAGAAAGAGCAGACGGCAAAAGACAAATTACACAGCTATAGCATAAGCATATGAATATGTCTCCCCCTGAGATTAACAATCTCCCCCTGAGATAAATAATCTCCCCCTGAAATAAATACTCGAAGAACTTTAATAAAAGACTTCCCTGATTATTTCGGTAGAGACGATCACATAAGCTTCTGTCTTCAGAGAATTCATAGCTTCTGACTTCTGCTTCCATTGGACAGCTTCAGAACTAGAATTTCTTTAGATCCCTAGAACACTCACAGCTTCTGATTCCTGCTTCCATCTCGGACAGCTTCAGAACTTGAATTTCTTTGATCTTCAGAACATTCACAGCTTCTGATTTCTGCTTCCATTTAGGACAGCTTCAGAACTTGAATTTCTTTGATCTTCAGAACATTCACAGCTTCTGATTTCTGCTTCCATTTAGGACAGCTTCAGAACTTGAGTTTTCTGGATCTTTTAGAACATTCACAGCTTCTGATTTCTGCTTCCCTCGGATAGCTTCAGAGCTTTGAATTTCTACCAACATCACTTCATGCTAGATTTGTATCAGAACATTGTTGAATGTACCAGAGCATCATCAGAGCATCTCTACATCCTGAAATGTTACAGAACAAAAACTAAACGACAAAAGTCAGCATGAACGAGTCAGAACATAAAATGTATATGAGAACACATGATATGTATCAGAGCCATATAGGCTAAAATAATGTATCAGAGCAAATAGAATTTTGTCAGAGCAAATAGACAAATATGGATCAAATTCTATTATAAGTGCTTCTGATTCATTCTTCTTTCTTGCTTCTGATTTCTGAAGCTTGACAGCACTTCGGCTTGCTTCAGTTTCCATGAGTTTATTCTTTTTACAGAATAACACTTCTTATGGTTTTGCTTCTTGTGTTTGCTTTGAAGATTCTCTTCACTTCTTTATACCTGCAAAACACTTAAACCATATAGAACTTGCAGTTCTTGTTAGTAAATAGCAACTGACTAAATCAAATCATTTATCATTTATCTTTCTCCCCCTTTTTGTCATATCATCAAAAAAGCAAAAAAGATTCAGAGACAAATAAAACGAAACACACAGAGGAAGAAGATGATTTCATTGAAGTTCAAACAGCAGGTACATAAGTACATGAGGATAAGTAAGATCAGATGCACAAAGACAGATGCAACGAAAGGAAAGAGACAACACAGACTCAATCTAAGATGGCCCTAGCCTAGACAAGATCTTGGCCAGCATCTCTTGAACCTCATTGTTGTGTCCTTCTTGCCTCACCATGAAAGCTCTATACTCATCATTGAGTGAGCTTTGCTCATCCTGTCTCCTCTGAATTTCTTCCAGAGTCCTTGCAAGACGAGAAGATTCATCAGAAGAAGCTTCACCGCTTTCAACCACAGGAATCGCAACTTGATCTGTAGCTTCCATGGATAGATCATTTGCAGGGATTTCCTCAACAGGATCTGATTCAGCACCATGATCTTCAGCATCTGCTTCTTGCATAGAAGCATCTCCATATTCTGCAGCAGGAATTTCCGAGTCTCCATTCTCAAGTGCCTGAAGAATGGCAGCTAGATTCCTTGGAGCAGAAGGACCTTCAACTTCTGGTGGGTCAACAACTTCTGGAATGACCAAGCTTGGGTCTTTCTCAGAAGGGTTTTCCCTCAGATAGTCAAAGAGAGTCTTGAAGTCTCCGAGCAGAACAGGATAATCAGGAATAAAGATAACAATATCCCTGCATGGATTTGCTTCCATTTCAGCAGCCAGTCTTAATTGTTCCATCTCATCCAAGAAGGGCTTCTCTTCCAACAGATGTCTTCCTTTGAGACTAGCAAACCAGAAGTCTTCATAATTCCTCAGAATTCCACGAGGCCGTGGGGCAGCAGCTACACAGGCTTCCTGAAGTTCTAAAAACAGAGCATCTGATTCTCTGCGAAGGATCCTCCAGAAGTTTCGCATAGCAACATCATTCAATCCAGAACTTTCAGCAATTCTGAGAGTATCAAAGATACTTCTGAGATTCCTCTTTATGTTTTCAAAAACTACACCAATAGGGTATACAGGGCGAAATTTTATTTGGGTTTTTGAAAAGGCAGGGTTGGAAGTGAAGTACGGATGAGGTTCTCTATCCAACCTATAAGAAGATTCTGCTTCAGTGTCAGAATCTAACACTACTACTTCAGCTTCAGGACGAGGCTTGGGAGTGTAGTTGCAATCACGGAGCAGCTGCTCATGTGATGCAGAGGTTGGAAGAGGAGAATCACAAAGATTGTTTTGAGAGGTGGAGGGAGTATGTTCAAAGGTGGCATTGAGAGAAGGTTGAGATGGAAAGAGAGTTTGAAGGGGTGGTATATCCAGAACAGGATTTATGGTAGGTGGAGAGGAAGGAATGGTTATAGGAGAAGATGGAGGTGTAAGAACATGGACAAAGACAGGTGATTCTGATGTGGCTTTTTCTGGTTCAGGTGTAGGGACAACCTCTATTGGTGCAACTTCTGAACGAACAGCAGGAA
Organism: Vicia villosa; assembly: GCF_029867415.1. Lineage (NCBI taxonomy): Eukaryota > Viridiplantae > Streptophyta > Magnoliopsida > Fabales > Fabaceae > Vicia > Vicia villosa. The sequence continues at coordinate 20,026,274 of NC_081184.1, read as the reverse complement.
CAGAATCAGGTTCAGAAATGCATATACCTTTGGAACCTCTCAGAAAAGCTTTGGCCACATCCTCAGTCTTCTTCTGCTTCTTACTCTTCGGCTCTTCAATAATCTTTGCTTTGCCGCTAGCGATTTCTTTCCTTCTGACATATGCCAGAACTTCTGGTTGATTCTCAGCCTCTTGAGAGACATTTTCTTCATCAGACTCTTGAAGAATCATCTTCCTTTTTCTTGTTTTCTTCTTCTCAACAGCTTCTTTCCCTTTCTCCTCAAACTCATCAGAGACAGACTTAGCAACCTTTGCAATGACCTCTTTAGAAACATCTTGTTTCTTAGGGACAGCAGAAGGATAATCATGCTTTCTTTTAGTCCTTTCTTCCTTCTTCTTATTTATTTTCATTGGAGCACCCTTCTCTTGATTTTTGAGATATTTATTTTCTTCTTGTGATAACAGATACCTAGTTTTGACTACAGGTACCTCACAGTTGAAAAAGGTTTCAAACTCAGCAAGAACAGGTGCTCTTCTGATTCTTGTATCAGTAAGAGGTTGAGGAGTCTTACTGATAGTCTTAATTACTTTCATCTTCTTCAAAGTGAATGCATTCAGACAAGCCCCAGATGTGACAGCAAGGTCTTTCACAATACCTTCAGATTCCAAGCTTTCAACAATCTTTGAATGCACCAAAAGATTTGAAATAATCCTTCCAAAAGGAATGATTGTTCCACCTTTTTCTCTGAAAGCGTTTCTGGAATCCTTTACTGCTTTCCACAAGTGGTTGAAGATGATGTAGATCGCATCAACCTTCTTCCCAGTGGCAATGCAATAAAGAATATACTTTTGCTCATTACTGATGAAATCCGAAGCATGTGTTGCTTTCCTATGGTAGAAACACCCAAGAATGATCTTTGTCCAGATTTTGTAGATATCTCTCAAATCCTTGACGTGTTTTGTTTTCTTGACATTTGGATAGAGAGTGGATAGAACATCTTCCCAAACTGCCCTTTTATCAATCTCAAAAGCCCCTTCAGGGTTTTTCAGATCAAACATCACTCTTAGGATGTTTTCAGTAATAACAACAAACTTTCCATGGACGAAAGAAAGTATTGATTTTGGAGCAACCACAGCATGTGCCCAGAATTCCTTGACAAGATCCGGATAAACTGGGCCAACGAACTCAGCGAACAACGAGGTCCATCCTTGAAAGATGATGTCTTCTTTAAGATGAAATCCATGTTCTTCAAGGTTGTCAAAGTCAACAATGAGTTCACATATAACTTCTAATTTGTCCTTGGGAATAGAGCATGCAACAACAGGAGTGAGTTGCAAAGTTTCTTCTTGAGGATGGTGAGGAACAGATGTACCAACATTTTGGGATGAGAAGGCAGCCATGGATGCAGAATGAACAAAAAAGAACAGGAGAAGAGAACTGGGTTTTTGATTAGGGTTTTAGAAAACGGCTAAGAACTTTTCAAACGAGAGAATGCAAGAAGAAAGAGAGACAAGGGAGCGAAAAAGATGTATGATATGATTTGAAAAGAATATAAGGAGACGAATATAAAATAGAAAATGAAAAAAGAATAAATAAACAAAATGAATAGTTTCAGAATCAAAAGAAATCATTTTCATTAAATGACGAGTGACGTGAGGAGAGAGATCGTGGTAAAAGAAATGATTTAAAACAGTTACCTAGGTCGGCGTCTTTTCAACTGCACGCTTCGTACTAACCGTAGAGACACGTGTTCATCATCAGATAATGGATGACAGGTGTGAAATATTCAATAGGCTTTACGCCTTCTGATTCCAGTCACTGCTTCTGAATTGATCAAGTTTCTCTTCTGGAAACACTCCTTTTGAAGTGTGCTGATATAAATCTGAATGATCTTCTGATCCATTACTTCTGATATACACAGCTTCTGGAGATTCACTTTTTTTTGTTCTGCAGCTTCTGATAAGACAAAACTGTATCTGCAGAAATTCTTAAGCTGCTTTGTTTCATCAGAAACAAGTTTATCATCAAACCCGATATTTATTGGTTCGTCCACAATCAATGTTTCAATATTGTATATTCTGTAGCATTTAGAGCATTCAGAATAATCAAGAACGAAACATCAATGCTTTAGAAACAAACAAAACAGATTGTTCCAAGACTAATAGACTTTCTTTTCTGATCTCCTACGAACATAGTTTCTTCAACAGATTTAAGTACCAGAACTTGGAAGACAGTCCTTCTTCCCTTCAAGTGTTGAGACCAACTTGAGTCCAGGTGACATGTCATGTTGACTTTTATCTTCTTTGACGCCAAGAGAATCTGCAAAAGAAATAGTCTTTTTCTTTGGTACCCACATCTTCTTGGGTCCTTTCTTGTTAGGTTTTCTCAAGTTCTGATTGAACTTGGGTTTAACATTGTAAGCAATAGGAGGAACAGCATGATAATTTTTAATGTGAGTTTCATGATATTTCCTAGGTTGTGTCACATGCTTTTTGGTGTGTGTTATGTGAAAACTTTGAGCATGTGAAGTGTGCCTAATATCATGGGAGTGGCCGTACTTGAACTGATCATACAATGGCTTGTATGTGAGTTTCATTTCATCAACCGGTTCAAGTTTGTATGGGGTTTCACCCTCAAAACCAATGCCAACTCTTTTGTTTCCAGACACAGCATATATCATAGAAGCTAGCTGACTTCTGCCAATACTTCTAGATAAGAACTTCCTGAAACTTAAATCATATTCTTTCAGAATATGGTTTAGACTAGGAGTGGATTTTTCTGAATCAGAAGGAGATCCAACATTATTGGATAATTTTAAAAGTTTTTCTTTTAATTCAGAATTCTCCAACTCAAGCTTCTTTGCCAATTGAAGGATAGAAAAACACTTAGAAAGGGGGGGTTTGAATAAGTGTAGCTTTAAAAACTTGACAGATAAAAATAAATTGCACAGTTATTTTTATCCTGGTTCGTTGTTAACTAAACTACTCCAGTCCACCCCCGCAGAGATGATTTACCTCAACTGAGGATTTAATCCACTAATCGCACGGATTACAATGGTTCTCAACTTAGTCAGCAACTAAGTCTTCCAGAGTCTTCTGATCACACACTGATCACTCCAGGAACAACTGCTTAGATACCCTCTAAGACTTTTCTAGAGTCTTCTGATCCACACGATCACTCTAGTTACAACCTACTTAGATAACCTCTAAGACTTCCTAGAGTATACTGATCCACACGATCACTCTAGTTCCTTACAACTTAATGTAATCAATTCTAAGAGTATTACAATTGCTTCTTAAAAGCTATAATCACAAACTGTGATATTTCTCTTAACGTTTAAGCTTAATCTCACTAATATATTACAACAGCAATGTAGTGAGCTTTGATGAAGATGAAGATTCTGAGCTTTGAGTAGAACAGAGTTTCAGCAAGTTAATAGGAGTTGTTTTTGTTCAGAATCGTTAACCTTGCTTCTCATCAGAACTTCATATTTATAGGCGTTGGAGAAGATGACCGTTGAGTGCATTTAATGCTTTGCGTGTTCCGTACAACATCGCATTTAATGTTATACGCTTTTGTCAACTACCTCGAGCCTTGTTCACGCTGTGTCTACTGACGTTGCCTATAATAGCTTTTAACGTTCCTTTTGTCAGTCAGCGTAGCTTGCCACTTGTACTTCCTTCTGATCTGATGTTTGTGAATACAACGTTTGAATATTATCAGAGTCAAACAGCTTGGTGCAAAGCATCTTCTGATCTTCTGACCTTGAAGTGCTTCTGAGCGTGATACCATTAGAACTTCAGTGCTTCTGATCTCATGTTCTTCTGATGCTTCCATAGACCCATGTTCTCATTCTGCTTCGACCATCTTCTGATGTCTTGCCAGACCATGTTCTGATGTTGCATGCTGAACCCTTTTGAGACAAAGCTTCTGAGCGCTGAATTATGCATACTCTTTATATATTTCCTGAAAAGGAAATTGCATTGGATTAGAGTACCATATTATCTTAAGCAAAATTCATATTATTGTTATCATCAAAACTAAGATAATTGATCAGAACAAATCTTGTTCTAACAGAGATGGATGGAGAATTCATCGAAACTCCCTGCCAATCTTTTGAGGTGGTCCCTCCAGATGTCTCTACTGCCAAACACATTTCCGTTACTTCTGCTACAAAAATAACTCCAACTATGGCTTCTCTCAAAGATGCCAAAGCTGTGATCGAAGAAGGTGGTTGCACAGTATGGGGACAGCTCCTCGATGTACCTTACAAGTTCGATAAGCTAGGTCTGGGCTATGCTAATGGAACTCAAAAGAACGATCAAAGTCCTCGTTCTGGAGGATTAATGTCACATTTCATCAGCCAAGGAGTGAACGCTATTGAAGACGATGGATTGATCTTGAACCATATTCCACCTGTTTCCATGGAAGTTTGGGATACTTTGGGAGAACCAAGCGGCAGGTATGATTTTCTAGTAAAGTACACTGCACCTCAGAGTTCTTTTATTGCCATGGAAGACATCGTCCCAACTGGATGGGGTGATCAGTTTGAAGATTGCAAAAGTTTCACAAGTTCCATCACTGAGCAATACCAAAGTCCACCTAGTCTAAAAGAAGTCTGGGATACACTAGGAGAACCAAGTGGCAAGTATGACTTTATGGTGAAGTATTCTGCTCCCCTGAGCTCGCAGATCGCTATTGAAGACATCACCCCAACTGGATGGGACAATCATTTCAAAGACAATATGACATTCACAAGCCCTGTCGCTCCTGAAGAAGTCTGGGAAACACCAAATAATGAGAATGATTTCCTGACACAGTACACTGCTCCCCAGAATGCACAAGTCTCCCTCAAAGACATCATTCCAACTGGATGGGACGATCTTATCGGGTATCTCGCTCAGCCAACAGAAGCATCTCAGCCTGGGCTCTCGTATCCAGCAGAGTATCTTGCTTATCCTGAAGGATCAACAGCTCATTTCCCCACCAAAGAAATCAATGCTGTGGAAGACGAAGAAGACAACTGCAACTGGAGAAGCTGGATACTCCCTGCTCACAACAATGGATTGAACAACTGGGAAGCTGAGGATGTGATCTCCTTTGATCAGGAGTAAATGCAATTTCCTGTTTTCGTTATTTATATGTGCAAAGATAAAAATGGTTCCTGTACTATCGAACCATGAACTTGAAAGCCGTGTGCCTTGCCCGAAGCACACTGGTCCTTTTTATAAGGGTTTTTCATATCATGATCATGTTCATTCAATAAAATCATGGGACGTTTGCATATTCAAATTTTGTGATCCTTTTTCTTTCTTTGCTTTCATTCATTTTCAAATAGCTATGTTTCTTACATACACCCACATAATAAATGCAGATTCACATTCACTCTGGATCCTGTTGATAACGATTCTGCTATTGCCAGTCATGACTTTGAAAATCCGATCTACCAAACTGAGGACGAAAGTGAGGAAGATTGTGAAGTACCAAGGGAACTTACAAGGCTGTTAGAACAAGAAGAAAAGACTATACAGCCGCATGAAGAACCGATTGAGGTTATCAACTTGGGCAGTGACGAAGAAAAGAAAGAAGTCAACATAGGGGCTGATCTAGAAGACAGTGTCAAGCAAAGACTGATTCAAATGTTACAAGACTACGTTGAGATATTCGCCTGGTCCTATGAAGATATGCCTGGCCTTGACACGAATATTGTGGTTCATCGCCTTCCGATTAAAGAAGGTAGCACTCCAGTTAAGAAGAAACTGCGGAGGAGTAGGCCCAATATGTCAAAGAAGATCAAAGATGAGGTTGAGAAGCAATTCAATGATGGCTTTCTAAAAGTTGTGAGTTATCCTCCATGGATAGCTAACATAGTGCCTGTGCCTAAAAAAGACGGGAAAGTTAGAATGTGTGTAGACTACAGAGATTTGAATCGGGCAAGCCCCAAAGATGATTTCCCTTTACCTCACATCGATGTACTGGTTGACAATACTGCACAATGCAAGGTATTCTCCTTTATGGATGAATTCTCAGGGTACAATCAAATCAAGATGGCGCCCGAAGACATGGAAAAAACAACCTTCACAACACCTTGAGGAACCTTTTGTTACAAAGTAATGCCCTTTGGTTTAAAGAATGCAGGAGCAACATATCAGCGTGCAATGGTAACTCTGTTCCATGATATGATTCATCAAGAAATAGAGGTTTATGTCGATGATATGATTGCAAAGTCCAACACCGAAGAAGAACATCTGGGTCATCTGCACAAGCTGTTTGATAGACTCAAGAAGTACAGATTGCGACTGAATCTGAACAAGTGTACCTTTGGAGTAAGATCCGGTAAACTCTTAGGTTTCATCGTCAGTAGCAAAGGTATTGAAGTTGATCCTGCCAAGGTCAAAGCCATTCAAGAAATGCCCATACCCCGTACCGAGAAACAAGTCAGAGGATTCTTGGGACGTCTGAATTACATAGCCAGATTTATTGCCCATATGACTACTTGTGGACCTCCGTTTTTCGGGCCATACCTCTGAGCGGGAGAGATACGTGAACTGACTCTTTTTTATCGCTTATGCTTTCGCATTTTTGAAAATTCACAGAGTCGCCACCGACCTTTTATTTTATCCAATTAAGGAAAGGTTTATAAAAGAAACCGAAAAAAGACCTTTAAGAAATTCTGGGTAAGGGGGTAGGTTATACAAAGGGAAGGTGTTAGCACCCTTTGTATCCATGGTTATCCATGGGCTCTTAAGTTTGCTTAGCTCACTTGTTTTTCGATCACTTTTCAATTGCTTTAGAATGCTCATATGTGGTTTCAAATACCTTTGTAAATTGAATTTGTAATGATCCTTGTGCGGATGTATACAAAATGTTTGTTTATCTTTCGAAAGATGTTTTGAAAAGAACGTTAACTTTGTAATGATCCGTGTTTGGATGTATACAAAATATTGTCTTTTTGGAAAGTTTTGTTTTGAAAAACAACAGTGTATGAGAATTTTGTTTGTTTTGATTTGAGCAAGCAAACTAGGAGGTCTACCCTGAGTTGTAAGGTCTTTATCCTATTTCCTTTAAAAATCTATCCTTTCACCGGATACAAACAAAAGGTTCGATTTTATACTCGAAACAGTAGAATTTTGACTTTGATTTTGAAAAGAATGAGAAGGGATTACCTTAAAAGGTGCAAGTGTGATTGTGATTGGATTCAGATATTTTATCTTTGAAGTTAGTGATCTAACGGTTCAATTTTATCTTTGACATACACGCAGTTTATATTTGCTGGAAATTAAAATGCGGAAATGTAAAGTGCGGAAAGTAAATCTACGCTATTACATCGATTGTGCAGGAAATGTAAACTAAGCCTATTTACATGATTTTGACAACCTATACATTTATCTAGGAATTTAAATTGCAATAAGATAAATAGAGAAATGCATGTTTTTGGTTTTTTTTTTTATGATTGATTTTAATTTAAAATTAATGCATAATTAATTAAATTAAAATGAGAAAAAGAAAATAAATTTAAACCTAGAAATTAAGCTTAAAAATATGTTCAAATGTGCTTGTTAATTAATTTTAAAACAAAACTAATTTTTTTTGGAATTTTTGAAATTGATTTGAAGTTTATTAAGTTAATTAAGACATAATTATGCAAATAATTATACAAATAATTAAAACTTAAAGAGAAAATTATCCTAAATATGTACAAAATTAGTTTATAATATATAAACAATATTTAATATAAAGAACAATTTTTTTTATGATTTTTTTTGATTGGTTGAAAATAATTAAAAAGCAAATATATAAATATATATACTAATTAATTATGCAAAATATTGGAATTATGAAGAAAAATAAAATATTTTTATTTCAGAAAATAATATATTATTTTAGAAGCTTAAAAATATTTTTTGTGTATTTTTTGGATTTTTTTTTAACTATTTTTAATTAATTTTGCAAAGAAATTAAAATAGAAATAAAAAATAAAAGGATACTAATCAGATGTGGTTGATTATGAGGGAGTATGATGTTCATGCATGATCTGGCGCGTTGGATTGGATGGAAAGTGGATCAGAAGGCTCAGATTTTGAGGCGCATGGCAATCAGTATACCTGCAAAACACTTGATTAGAGGAAAATTTAAAAGAACACGCGCGCTAGCTGGCCAATGGGGTGAGGACACGCATCATCTTCAACCTCCAGACACCACTTTTAACAGCGCTTTCTGGCTAGAAGCGCTGTAATAGATTAAACTCATCCCTGCAAAATAGCGAATAGGTGTAAACAAGCATAGAAATCAGGCGCGATAGGACCATTAAATTCGTCTTGTTCCACTGAATGTAACCATGCCCTTAATTTGGTTTAATTTTGGCTCTAATGAAGAACCCTAAATTTGAGCTTAGAAACCCTAAAATGGTGGTTTTGTGCAAACGGTCATTAAAACTTAATTAAAGCTCCAGAAACGACCAGAGCACCAATCTAAACACAAATATATATCTACATCTTGTTAAATGTGCGTGTATGATCAGATATGAGTTGGTTTTTGTTTGAGCAAATCGTGACCTGTGTAGCTCGATTCAATGAGGTTTAAGACTTGCAATTGATTGGAATAGTTTCAGTGAAGCTCAGAGATGATGTTTGAATGTTTAGTTTGTATTGAAATTGGCTGAAACTTAAAATTCGAATTTCAAGTTTCTTTGAATATTACAAGTTGTTACAAGAGTGATATATGCTTATGAATGCTTCTGAATTCGTCCTCTCTTGATTGTGAAGTGTTATAGCCTTTATATAGACTATGTTGTGCTTAGAATTGAAGCTAAGAAGCATCTTGTTGCCTTTGTTGAATTCTTGATTTTTTTATATTAAAACCTTTGAATTGTTGACCAAGTCTTGCTTCCCTTCAATGCTCTTGCCTTGTACCTCAATCCTCTGCAGAAAATTGAAGATTTTTGGATGACTCATGCTTAGATTGTAAGCTATCCATTATCCATTCATTTTTCCTTTTAATTTAATCTTAAAATAAGATAAAATTAAGCCAAAAATGGATAAAAATGGTATGGGCTTAGTTTTGGTCGTGGGAGGCCCATAATATTATGGAAATGATGTTTGAACCATGAAAACTTGGCCCCATTTGGAAAAAATACATTTTTGAGCAATGTTGGTTTCATGCATTTTCCCAAAATTTAGCCAACTTCAACAAGGTGTAAATCCCTCAATTTTTGTCATATGAAGGAGTTCTTGCACTTTTTGGAAACCTCAAAGAGTCCTCTAACCAATGTCTTTGGTCTCATGTCAAAATGATTTTTGATGCTCCTTGTGTGTCCTTTTGAAAAAAGTGTCTTTTTGTTGACTTTGAAAATGACCTGTAATGTCTTTGGTCATATTTTTCAAATGGTGAATGCAATGACCATGGGATCAATTGCATTTGAAAGATAATTGAATTTCCTTCAACATGAGCTTTGGTTTGAATTTTTTGGATGAAGGATGGGAGAGTTATGATCAGTCAAAGTTGAGTTGACTTTTCAGGCAAAAACCCTAATTTTGAATCTTAGGGTTTTGTTGATTTTTGATCTTTCCTTGATGAATTATGATCATCCAATGATCAAATGATGAATCCTTTGACAAAATATGGATTTTGACAAAAAATTTCATTTTTGACTGTCTGTTGACTTTTTAGTCAAACGGGTCGTCTGTTGACTGTTTGAGCTGCTGACGGTGCGTCTGAGTGAATTGAAATTTGAAAATTTGTATGATGGTACTTTGAGATATATGGATGTGCATGAAATCCATTTGAGGTCTCAAAAACTTGTTTCTCCTGTAAAAACAAGAAAACCCTAGTCAGGGACTGTTTGTGTAGGAGACAGTTAAGCGTACCTGATTTTTGTGCAGTGTTGAGTCTCTGCTAATCGCATGATATTCAGAAGACTTCTAGAACAAAAATCTTGGAATTTTGAATTGTAAAAGATTGATTTGATTGATGGTACAAAACACTGAGAATTGTACTGCCAGCAGTTTGACTGTCGACTGACTGTTACCAGTACAGTCTGAGTTTCCTGATTCTGCGCCTGCAAAAAGATTTAACTCTGTACCAATTGTGTCAGTACTATTTATCTGTAAATAAATAAATAGCATGTGTGAAGTAATAAACAGTATTTGGCGTTTGCGTAAGAATAAATTCAACTGCAAGCCAAATTACTGTATAAGAAAAATTCTAAAAACTAAGTATTTCATATGTCAGGATATTTGTTGAAATAAAAATCCATGATTATATGAGACTCTTAATTTTCAGATTGGAGTTTTCTTAAAAAAAGATGCGGGCAAATTTTGGGGTATAACAGTTGCCCCTATTCAATCTTCTTAAACCTGAAGAGATTGTCTGAAATCTGAAGGTAGAAGATGATTGAATATTTAGATGCCCTGAAATTTTGCACTTACCTTGATCAGAAGAGATGTTGGAAGTTGCATTTGAATGTCGTCTGCGAAATGTTGTTGGCAGATTGAAACATTACCTGAGATGGGCTTTCAGATGCCACCTGGTAAATGGGTTGAGGGTTTGTTCATCAGAATGAATCCATTGATTATATCTTGATGAAGGATTTGAAAGTCTTTGTGTTGACTGTTTCGGAACCGTCCAAGGTTACCGCTTTAAGTCTAGGAGGATGATTGCTACGGAACTTGTCCATAGTTTTTTCTGCTTTAGATTTTGAAAGTTGATCATTGTGGAACCGTCTGAGGTATCAGCTTTAGATCTTTGATGTTAGATCATTCTTGAACCGTCTGAGGTATCGACTTTAGATCTGCGATGTTAGATCGTTCTGGAACCGTCTGAGGTATCGACTTTAGATCTGCAATGTTAGATCGTTCTGGAACCGTCTGAGGTATCAACTTTAGATCTGCAATGTTAGATTGTTCTGGAACCGTCTGAGGTATCAACTTTAGATCTTCAATGTTAGATCGTTCTGGAACCGTCTGAGGTATCGACTTTAGATCTTCAATGTTAGATCGTTCTGGAACCATCCAAGGTATCGACTTAGATCTGCAATGTTAGATCGTTCTGGAACCATCTGAGGTATCGACTTTAGATCTTCAATGTTAGATCGTTCTGGAACCGTCTGAGGTATCGACTTAGATCTGCGATGCTTGTTTTTGAGTTGATAAGTGATCAGAATGAATCTTCGGCTTGATTATATCTGAGAGAATCGTTCATGGAACTCAGGTGAATACTGCATGTGATTGAGAATATCTTTGTTGAAGATATCTGTCTACCTGAAAAAATCTAGTTAGCGATATGCAATGTTTATGATGCATGTAATGTGATCTAAAGGAGAAATAGGCATGTTATGTTGTGTATGAATATGCGTATGAATATGCGCATGATGCATGATGTATGATGTATGATGTATGATGTATGATGTATGATGTATGAATGTGAATATGAATGTGTGATGTATGAATATATGAATGTGTGATGTATGAATATGATGTCAAGCTTCTATTTGGGAAAATAAATTTCCGTCAGTCATCTGGATATGACTATATTGTGATTGTTGATGATCTTTTGTCTTGTTTGAGTACCCTCGGCTGGGGAAATTCTTTGAGAACCATGGTACTCTGTTGAAGGATCTTTGACTATCACTTGGGAATGAAAGGTAGCTGGAAGTTCTGATGCCCTTTCAAATGGGAATGAGGAAGATGCATAATCCTCCGATGCACTATCTGACCAAGTCCGGGTGCGGGGATCACACCTTCTGAAGATAGTAATCTGGAACAACCCTGCTGGGGGATAAGACTTCTTTTGAAGAGAAAATCTTTTTGAGGAATTTGCTGAGAAATGCGTTTCTCTTGGGGATTTTCTTCTGATGGAATGATGTCCAAATAATTGGGACATTTCCTGAATGCTATTCCTGTTTTTCCTGGTAAACATCAATCATATTCAAATGCACATGTTCATTCAGAATTATCATTGGGACGTTTACGTATTTAAAACAGAAAAAGTGAAAATAGTGATTTTTGAGCCTAAGCTGCATTGATTTTTGAAAAAGAGCCATGATAGGCTGATTAGCACAGGGAGACAACAATCCTAGAAGTAGGAAACTGTCATAAAGTTTTGGAAAATATTTATAAAGATAAATAGCTATGTGAAAACAATCCAGTCAAGTTTCAATTCTGCTATTGCCAATCTGTCTTCGAGCATCTCATCCCTCACTTGTTGGAAGAAAGTGATTGGACTGATCGGTGTCTTTGAGGTGTTGAATCTTGATGGTGAGTAGGCAGCTGAACGGAACATAGTTGTATGCTTTATTCCCTAACTTTTGCCTAGGCTGCCCTTTCAGGTTTTCAGCCTACCGGGATAGTATTTGTTTAGTCTCTAATTTTTGCCTGGACCGCCCTTTCGGGTTTTCAATCCACCGAGACGCTCATTTTTTGCCTAAGTTGCCCTTTCAAGTTTTCAACTTAGCGAGCTGTTTTTTTCTTTTTAAGCGAAGTATTTTTTGACTATGTCAGCATTCACAGGGTGTGGGAAATCCTCGCCATCCATGGTGGTAAGAAACATGGCGCCGCCGGAGAATATTTTCTTGATTATGAATGGTCCCTCGTAGGTGGGAGTCCATTTGCCTCTGGGATCACCTTGTGGTAAGATGATGCGTTTGACAACCAAGCCACCAGTTTGGTATGCTTGACTTTTGACTTTTTTGTTGAAGGCTTTGATCATACGCTTTTGGTATAGCTGACCATGACAAATAGCTGCGAGCCTTTTCTCATCAATCAAGTTTATCTGGTCCAACCGTGTTTGAATCCAATCGTCTTCGTCTAGATTGGCTTCTTTCATAATCCTTAGGGAAGGAATCTGAATTTCAATTGGAAGAACTGCCTCCATACCATAGACTAAGGAGAATGGAGTTGCCCCTATTGAAGTACGCGCAGATGTGCGATAACCATGAAGAGCAAAAGGCAACATCTCATGCCAGTCTTTGTAGGTTACTGTCATTTTTTGTATGATTTTCTTGATGTTCTTGTTGGCAGCTTCCACCGCGCCGTTCATCTTTGGTCGATATGGAGAAGAATTATGATGTTTGATCTTGAACTGTGTGCAAAGTTCAGTAATCATTCTGTTGTTTAGATTTGTGCCACTGTCCGTGATAATCCGTTCAGGGATGCCGTACCGACAAATGAGATTGTATTTGATGAACCGGGCCACCACATTCTTGGTAACAGAAGCAAATGAAGCTGCTTCTACCCACTTTGTGAAGTAGTCAATAGCGACCAGGATAAAGCGATGTCCGTTGGAGGCAGTAGGTTTGATTTCTCCAATCATCTCAATACCCCACATTGCAAAAGGCCAAGGAGCCGTCAGGACGCTTAATGGAACTGGAGGTACATGTACTTTGTCAGCGTATATCTGGCATTTGTGACATGTTCGGGAGTGATGATGGCAGTCTGTTTCCATGGTAGACCAGTAATAACCTGCTCTAAGGATCTTTTTAGCCATTGTATGTCCACTGGAATGAGTACCGAAGGCACCATTGTGTATTTCTTCCATGATCTGTTCTGCTTCCTTCTTGTTTACACAGCGAAGTCAAGTCGAGTTATGGTTGCGTTTGTATAAGGTTCCATTGCTTAGAAAGAATTTGGCAGCAAATCTCCTTAGAAACTTTCTGTCGTTAATGGATGCCCCTTCAGGGTACTCCCGAGCTTCGAGATATCTTTTTACTTCATGGAACCATGGTTTTT